>NC_048300.1:73820440-73848276 GCF_013100865.1 Trachemys scripta elegans
AAAAACCTCCAGAGCCTCTGCCAATCTACCCTGGAGGAAAATTCCTTCCCGACCCCAAATATGGCGATCAGTAGAACCCCGAGCATGTAGGCAAGATTCTCCAGCCAGACCCTCATTGGCCATTGATACTATTTACCAGCGATGGCTGGTAAAGAGAATGACCTGGAGTCACTCCCATTCGGTGCTCTAAGAGGAGGATAGCCATGTCTGTCCGGGCACTCCTAATTGACCTCACTGAGGTCTGCCAGCTGAGCCGGACCCCCGCTAGCAGGAGCTGGGGGACGGAGGCCCAGACCGGCAGCGGGCTGAGCCACTCAGCTGATGCTGGTCTGGGGCTCCGTCCGCCGGTCCCGCTTAGCCCATTGCCTGTCTGGGGTTCCGATCATCCAGGCAGACAGCAGGCTGAGTGGGTCCGGTGGACGGGACCCCAGAAAAAAGGCGCGAAACGATTGTCTGCCATTTCTTTCACAGAAGGAGAGAGGGAGGGGAGCCTGATGACATGTACCCAAAACCACCCGCGACAAAGTTTTTGCCCCATCAGCCATTGGGAGTTTTACCCAGAATTCCAATGGGCGGTGGAGACTGCAGGAACTGTGGGATAGCTACTCACAGTGCACTGCTCTGCAAGTTGATTCTAGCTACGGTAGTGAGGATGCACTCCGCTGACTTTATGCCTATGTCCACACTAAGCGCATTGTGTGGACTGTATAAAATAGAATTCTTTAAAAAAAAAAAAAAAAAAAAAAATCGACCTAATTTCGTATTGTAGACATATCCTAAGTGTTTGGTCATGGAGAAGGTTCTAATTAATATCTTCTGTGGGTTAGTTTTACACTCCATGTCTAGAGTGGATTTACCTGTATTACTTTGTTTATATTGTATTTGTGGATAAGAGACAAGTTGTTTTTGTGTTTTGTCCTCAGAACTTCATATTTAACTGATGGAGGGATAGGAGAGAGATTTTGATGCCAGTTCAGTTAGCATAATTTTTAATTGACACTTGTAAAAGCTGTTAAGTGGGCAGTGTCAAGGCTCCTTCCCCCACTCTGAACTTTAGGGTACAGATGTGGGGGCCTGTATGAAAACTTCTAAGTTTAACTACCAGCTTAGATCTGGTCTGCTTCCACCACTCCCAATGTGCTAATTCCCTTCCCTGGGTAGCCTTGAGAGACACTTCACCAATTCCCTGGTGAATACAGATCCAACCCCCTTGGATCTAAAAACAAGGAAAAATCAATCAGGTTCTTAAAAAGAAGGCTTTTAATTAAAGAAAAAGGTAAAAATCATCTCTGTAAAATCAGGATGGAAAATAACTTTACAGGGTAATCAAACTTAAAGAGCCCAGAGGAACCCCCCCTAGCCTTAGGTTCAAAGTTACAGCAAACAGAGGTAAACACCCTAGTAAAAGGTACATTTACAAGTTGAGAAAACAAAGATAAAACTAACACGCCTTGCCTGGCTGTTTACTTACAAGTTTGAAATATGAGAGACTTGTTCAGAAAGATTTGGAGAGTGTGGATTGCTGTCTGGTCCCTCTCAGTCCCAAGAGCGAACAACCACCAAAACAAAGAGCACAAACAAAAGCCTTCTCCCCACCAAGATTTGAAAATATCTTGTCCCCTTATTGGTCCTTTGGGTCAGGTGTCAGCCAGGTTACCTGAGCTTCTTAACCCTTTACAGGTAAAAGAATTTTGGAGTCTCTGGCCAGGAGGGATTTTATAGTATTGTACACAGGAGGGCTGTTACCCTTCCCTCTATAGTTATGACAGGCGCTATTAATGTTTATATAGTGCTTTGAGGAACACATTATAACAGCTGTGTATGATTGTCTAGTTTTATTGTTTGGGGGCGAGTTGGGCTCTATTTATTTATATATACATATTTTCCTAAACCTGATGTAAGTAATACTGGGCCACTGCATTTTGGCATATTGCCAATTTTGATTTATTGCTCTTAAGGCTGAGTTCTTACATACACTGAAAGACTCTAGGGCTACCCTCTGCTCGTTGGGGCATGAATGTATGGGCCAGAAACAGAAGTTACACCACCTATCGTCGACCCAAGGTACTGGTCTTCTCAATTCTATCACCAGAGACCTTATGAGCCTCTATGAAAATGTCCCAAAATCCAAATATCTTGTTTCCTTGTCCTCCATCACTGGCTTCCTTTTTGCAGGCCCAGCCTCAGGCCAACAGGTATTTTTGATGTGAGCTGAAGAGCCAACAACCACAGAATCTAACACCTCATGACCCCTCCATTCCCTTTGGGTGTCACTTAGTACTCTCTTACCATGGGGGGAGGGATAGCTCAGTGGTTTGAGCATTGGCCTGCTAAACCCAGGGTTGTGAGTTCAATCCTTGAGGGGGCCATTTAGGGATCTGAAGCAAAAATCTGTCTGGGAATTGGTCCTGCTTTTAGCAGCGGGTTGGACTAGATGACCTCCTGGGGTCCCTTCCAACCCTGGTATTCTATGATTCTATGCTTGGAGTGCAATAACAATGGACAAATCGGTGCTGAATGTCATCTGCCATGGCTATACCATTGTGTTTGTCATGCTTCCTCCTCCAAAAGCCCCTTCCCCATCCCTCTTCAGGAATCACTCTCATGACAGTATCCTCTTCCCAGAGGTGAACTCCTAATTGCATCAGGGAGCAATAGAGCAGAAACAGGGTTCTACTCAACTTGCTTCCTGATTCCTTAGGAAAAAGGAGGTTGGAAACCAATCCTCGACCTCAGTCAGTTTAGTCACTTCATCTGCAAAATCAAGTTTCTTGTGGTCACATTGACAGAAATCATTCCCTCTTTAGGAAAAGGCACGTGGCTCACAGCTCTCAATATGAAGGACACTTACTTCCATGCCAACATTCATCCTGACCACAAACATTTTTTCAGATTCACGGTGGGCACCGGCCATTTCCAATACAGTACTTCCTTTTGGAATAGCTACTGCTCCCAGAGTCTTTACCAAAGTATTTTCTATAGTGAGAACTCTCATCAGGTGTTCTGATCGTCTTGTTTTTTCCATACCTCGACAACTGGCTTCTGGCAGCCAGATCCCACCAGGAAATCCTCGCGTCACCCTCCATGTTTCTCAACTCCTTGCTTCACTGGGAATCAATGTCAACATCAAGAAATCAATCCTCAGCCCCCACAGTTGCTAGATTTCATAGGGGCTACCATAAACTCTATCACATCATGGGAATACCTGCCCATAGACACATGTCAGGCAATGAACACTATTTCTCACATCATGAATGACCCACATGTATTGGTCAAGATGTGCCTGCCTCTTCTGGGCCACATGGTTTCATGCACCTACATGACCCCTTTCACGAGACTTCATCTTCACTGCCTCCATACATGGCTCCATTCTGCATACTTGCAAAGCTATCATTCTCTGGACTTCAGGCTGAAAGTTCCGGCCAAGATACTATCATCCCTACTACTGTGGACAGACCCCCATCATGTATGTCTGAGGTCCCTTTCTTCCCTCCTCTCCAAGCAAAATTATCATCACCAACGTGTCTCTAATAGGCGGGGGAGCCCATATGGATGACTGCTTTGCACAAGGCTCCTGGACCTCTTGTGAGTCCAGGATGCATATCAACATCTTGGAACTTTGAGCAGTGTAAAAGATGTGTGAATCCTTTCTCCCACTTCTATATCAACAAACAAGGGGGAGCGAGATCCCCCATTCTTCACACAGAAGTGGTCAAGCTCTGGAACTGATGCATCAAATTACACTATCTGCAGCTTACCTTCCGGGAACACAGAATGTGCTTGCAGACTCACTCAGCAGGCACTTTGTGAATGACCAGGAATGGGAGCTTCAAAATACGGGGCTATTCAACATCTTCAAACAATGGGGGACCCCAACCAGGGACCTATTCGTTTCTGAGACCAGTAGCAAATGCACCAAATACCTGCTCCAAAGGACGCATCAGCTGTCGCTCCCAGTGCGATGCTTTCCTTCTCTTGCGGTCAAACCAAATCAACTACGCATTTTCTCTACTGCCGTTTCTACCTTGAGTTCTCCTCAAATCCATCGAGACAGGACAATGGTCATCCTTATCGCCACCTTCTGGCCCAGGCAGTTCTGGTTCCACAATCTCCTCCGCACGTCCTCTGATTCCCATCCTGAACTTCTCCGATCTCCTCACCCAACACAGTGGCAGAATCAAGCACCCCTATCCACATGCACTCCATCTCAGGGCATGGTATTTGGATAGGCATCTACTCTAGAATCAGTATGCTCCTCATCTGTACAAGACATTCTCTCTAACAGTAGGAAGGACTCCACTAGACAATGCTACCGAGCTAAGTGGAGGCGCTTTTCCTCTTGGGCCTAACTTAAAGGCATTCCACCAGAAGAGACAGACATCCCCCAATCTTGGACTGCATTCTATCCCTGAAGTCATTGGGTCTCACCCTCAGCACTTTGATGGTCCACTCGGCTGCGATTAGCACATTCCATCCATTGGTAGAGGGCTGCTCTGTTTTTACACACCCATTAACTGCTAGATTTCAGAAAGACCTCCTCAGAACCTTCCCTCCCTGCCAAATGATTGCACCTCACTGGGTTTCGAATTTGATACCCTCAGCTTTAATGAGTCACTGGTGTCCTCCTCTTTGTCTCTCCTTTCCATGAAAGTTGCCTTCCTGGGGGCGGTCACTTCAGCAAGGAGAGTCTGAACTCAGTGCTGTAATGGTTGACCCATCATTCCCAGTATTGAAGAAAGTTTCTTTATGTCTATGCCCTAAATTTCTACCAAAGGTAGTATCCCACTTTCACATTAACCAAGCTATTCATTTACCTGTTTTCTTTCTGAAACCACATGCCTTCATAGACGAATGTAGACTCCATTCCCTCAATGTCAGGTGTGTGCTGACCTTCTACCTGTGGAGAACAAAACTTATCAAAGTCCCCTATACTATTCAGTACAAAAGCTGAGAGACTCCGAGGACGGGCCATCTTCATACAGAGAATCTCCAAGTGGATTTCTGATTGTATCAAACCCTGGTGCCATCTGATGGGCCTGCCTCCTGCTGCGGGGATATGCATTCACTCCACTAAAACTCAAGCTGCAACTGTGGCCTCCCTCCAAGACTTGCCTCTAATAGACCTATCTAGTGCAGCCACATGGAGTTCAGTGCACACCTTTGTGACACATTATGCACTGGTGCAAGACTGAGCAGCAGATACTTAATTTGGCCTGGTGGTCCTTCCATTGTCATCCTTGCACCCTCCACCAACTTAGTTACTGCTTGTCAATCAAGGGTACTGTAAACCCTCCGTGGAATACAGTAGGGACCATCACTCGAAAAAGAGGAGGAGATTACTCAACTAGAGGCTCTTCAAGGGGTGTATGGTCCCCCTGCAGCAGAGGGGAAGAGGGTGGGGTCTCTCAGATTTATGTTGGAGAAGGAACTGGAATCAAAGTTGGTCCATCCTGCTCTTTATCACCTCGGATGGAAGCATGAGGCGAGTCAGGGAGCATGTTCAGCCCAACGGACACTACTTTCAAATTCTCTAACTCCAAGTGCAGGATGCACATGCATAAACCTCAGTGGAATACATCTTGAAGAACCTCCAGTTACAGGTAAGTAACCTCCTCTTCTATGTGATGGTCTACAAAATATATGGACTTAACTAAGGTTTCTATCAATAGTTCAAAGTAGCTGACTGACTAAATTTAGTTGCTTGTCATAGATCCTCGCAAAACCTTGGTTAAGTTGCAGTAAATGTGTGTCTTTTACACATGCAATCTGTTCTTCCTTAAAGCCATGGAATGGTTTCATTTAGTGGTTGTAGTAAGTTCGGAAGAGTACAGCAAAGGAATATAGATTTTTAAAAAGACTGTACAAAGACAGATGAGAACTGCTTCCTTGTATATAGGAATCCACTTTAAATGTCATCATTTTCCAGTGGATACCATCTACCTTCTAACTCAGCATAGAGGAAAAACTGTAGTAAATGACTTTTTTAAATGGTGACCATTGTATTAGAGCAGTGGTGCCCAAACTTTTCCTCTTGTTCCCCTCCCCTCTTACCAATAATGCAGTGTGTCCCCCCCAGCCGGGGGCTGGGAATGGGGGCCAAGAGCAGGAGTGGGTGGCACTCCCTTCCCGCCCCTGTGTGGGGGTTGGTCAAGGCCCTGCCGTGCCCACCACAGTTTGGGGACCACTATACTAGAGGAAGAATGGTCCAGTGTTTGTTTGGGACACTAACCTGGGACTTGAGAAACCCTAGTTCAGTTCCCCGCTCTGTCAGACTTCCTGTGTGACCTTAGACAAATAACTTGGAGATTCTCTATTTCAGTTTGTCATTTGTATAGGGAATTAATAGCACTTCCCTACCTCACAGTGGTTTTATGAAGATAAATACATTAAGATTGTGACCCTCCAGTACTACAGTAATGACATGCCTCTGATAAATACTACATTCTGAAGGCAGATTAATGTAATGTTTTCCTTGTCTGTTTTGTGATGTAAAACTTTCTCCTTCCTATTGAGTAAAATAGCAGCAAATTGGTCAGTCTCCGTGCCTCAATTTCTCTACAAACAGTGGCCAGTATCATTTTATAGATAAAGTCCTTTGAGATCTATGGATGATTAGTGCTATATAAGAGCTAGATGGTATTTTTTACTTTTATTTATTTGATTGATAAATAAATATTACCATCTAGCTGGCTCCCAAGAACAATATAACATGTGTGCTAGCTTATTTCACAGCTTCTTGAGGCTTCTGAAAAACTTGCTTTTCCCTGAAGAAACAATCTGCGAAAACTCCAGTCTTGGAGCCTTAGTTCCTTAGTGTAGAGACCAGTGGAAAACCCTCAGCTCCTAAGGAATATTGACCCTGGCAAAGTGTGGCATATGAAGGCCAGTGAGGAGTTTTGTTCATGCTCTATCCTATTTACTGCTGCCCTCTGGGCTCAAAATTCTTTAAGTGTTGAGAGTTCCAGAATCTCTGTAGGAATGACAGTTTCAGAGAAACAAAATTACAGATAAATAAACTTTTTCCTCCCTCTGCAGAATTCCATTCTCCCATTGTGCCTTGTTGCAGATAACTTCTTCCTTTAATAGGTAACTTACAGCCTCAAAAGAAGGACCCTTTTTTTAAATGTGGGAAGGCAATACAGATGCTATTTTAAAAAAAACAAAAAACCAAAAAGCATAGCATGTCTTGCATCCACAATATTTTTTCTTATGGTCTCCCTTCAGAACAAGTTATTTGCTTTCAATTTTCACTTAATGTTTTTTTCCTCCCTTAGGTGAGGAATTCTTTCAACAAGAAAGGTTTGGATAGCTTTGACATTTATAGACTCAATTGCAAAGATGTGCTAAATATTTGCAATGCTTTCTGATTGGCTGTGGTTTATGGTTAGAACACTTTTTCTGCATAGATGAGTTATTTCTCTAGTGTAGCTTTTGGGGATGCAGGGAACTGAGTGTTTAATTCTTAACAAAATTTACATTAGGAAATCTATGGCAGTTGGAAAAGTCCAGCTGTTTCTGTAAAACTACAAAACATGAACTTTTAAAAATACTTAGTTTCCAATATAGGAGCTGACATGTCGAGAAGAACTTCTAACTCTCCTCCTGTCACTTCTACCATTGGTGTGGAAAATACCTGTCCAAGAAGAAAAAGCGATAGGTATGTTTTCATCATACTACACTATCAGAATCATAGCAAAAATTATGTATTGTAATAATGTGTGCTTGAAACTTTAAAAAAAAAAAAATCCTTGATTCAAAACCATACATAACAAGGAATTTCATCAGGCAATGAGTCTCTTACATTTCAAACTGGTGACCTTCCTTTTTTTGAGTTCTGTATTCTTTCTACCAATAGAGGGAAGACTGAAGTATCTTACATAGAGTTGTCCCCACATTCCTCTATACTTTAAGTCCTTTGTTTATCTAAGTCTTCTTGCCATATGTAGATTCACCATACTTATAAAGCAAGTCTGATAGTTTACTGTATGTGTAACTTACTACCCATCTTGAGCAGTTAAGCCCAGTTGAATTTTCAGCTTGACTGACTCAAAAACAAGCCTGCTTGTGGACATGTGATAAATTAGTGGCTTTGTCAGGACTAGTTTTAAAGCAATGTATCACTTAAAGATTAATGTCTCAAACCTGTTCATGTACAGTGTATAAAATATTTGCCATTTCCCAGCTGCATCCCTAGCTAGCATTACTAGTGTGGTAAACTTCAAGAAACATTTCTCTCATTAGGAGCTATTGGGCTGCATTTCGGTGTAATTTTTTTTTTCCTTTCTCTTTTGTGATAAGCTTTCATTCTTCCCAAGTGGTCATTACCCTCTATTGCATGAAGTATACTTTTTTGGGGCGGGGGGGGGGGGGGGGCAATTGATTATAAGGGTCTTTCTCAAGCACCGGAATTGTGCCTTTTTATAAAAAATGAGGATCAGCGAGAACTACTTACCTGGTTTTAAACAATGATGCAGTTGCACAGGTCCTATGAATGGTTTAAACTCCATCATAGACCCAGGGACAGGCTTTTTTTGCTACCCTCTTATCTCATCCCCAGAGCTCCTAAGTAGGGGGTAAAAATCTCTGCAACTGGTCTACACCTGTTTATACCATTGGTAGCACCATTGCAGCTTCTTCATTGGTAAAAAATGAGTATGTAAGTTCCTTATGTAGAGACATCCTATATGTCTGTTTCTAGCTATTGGATATAACTTGAGTCCAGGCATACAGGCTACTAAAAATGCCTATTTCACCCCTTAATAATGATTCTCAAATCCTACTTAAATCCCTGAGCAGTCTTAAGTTTCATATCTGTGGTACAAGCAGAAAGCAAATAGGCTGTCGGATGTTCTCCAGATTTTGTTAGCAATATACATAATATGCTTGAATGTCACTTTTGGCCTCGCTGTTGGGGGCATTCAGCGCATTAAGGGTGGCAGATATTTCCCCATTCCTCCCTCTTCCCCCCCCACCCCAAAAAAAGCCCCTTTGGCACATATTGGTAAAACTACTGGAATTAGGATCCTTGAAAGTCAACTTTAACAGATATAATATGTTGATTTTTTTATTCAGAATATTTTTTAGGAATTAACTTAAACTTCTTTCACTCCTACACAAATAAAGACTCTTAGTTCACCAAGTTCTGCATTGTTGTAAATACACACTTTTTAGTTTTTCCATTTCCAAGCATTTTTTGGAATCTTTGTTGAAAAGAACGGTGTACTATATTCTCTTAATAGGGTTGGGAGTCAGATAGCACTGAGTTCTCACATCAGCTCAGCCACTGATTTGCTGTGTTGCATTGGGCGAATTTCTTCTTGTGTGTGCCTGATCCCTGTTTATTTGAGGATAAGGCTTATAATACCTCACATGAGTGTTGTGGGATTAGACAACTTTTGTACAATGCTCTGACCAGGTATAGTGGTGTATGTTAAGTGCTTATTCTTTCATTAGGTTTTTATATGAACAAATTACTTTCTTGTAAAAGAAATCCTATTCAACTTGTTAGCGCAATAAAAAATAAGAGCTTCAAGTAGTTCTTTGTCAGATTTAATATTTTGGTTGTATTGTTCTGATATAGCCAGAGTCAAGCATGTCAGTGTGCTTCTTTAAAGTAGGGGATTTTTAACAGGTAAGAGGGGTTTCTAAACCACATTTTGCTAAATACAATTGTTTGTCTCAAAAACCTAGTCTATGTTGATCTAGGCAAGGGAAATGAAGTTTCAAAGTCCAGATTTTGATTAATAATGGGAAGAAACTGAAACTGGTGGGTCCCTGTTTTGAGAATAAGCAAATCAGATTGCTGAATCTGAATTGTAAATAGCCATTTTGTGATAACATTTTTTGTTTAATTATCCTGGAGGTGTTCAAAGAATGAATAAAAGCAAAGCATGTCCTGTGGGAAACCTTCAGAGACACTAACCAAATATGTATCCCAAAGATATATATGTTCAAGTTATAAAGTGCTACAGTTGTATTTAATACAAGTTTGATCATGTTACTTTGAAGTGTAATGTATATGCTGATTTTTCTTTCAACAGATTTTTATCTACCCTTCACAGTTGACATATGCCTAACCAAAGAGACAAATTCAAGTTCTTTGAGATCTACACAGGAAAAACTAAGTTTAGAAGGAATAGTTTGTCCATCCTTTCAGACTCCTGTAAAATTAAATTCTTCATCTCGAAAAATTAGGCGTCAGCGCAAAATCACCCATCGGTATTCTGTGAGGGATGCAAGAAAATCTCAGTTATCCACTTCGGATTCAGAAGCCAATTCAGACGACAAGAATACCATAATGATGAAACACAGGCGGTCTCAAATCCTACAGCCTTTTGTAACACACCCACCTAGGGACGACTACCGTGCAAGTACAGGTGATCCCCCACTGGCAGAAGTAGTACGAAGTTTTAATCCAGATCCCATGAGTCTAGAAAATTCCATACAGATCATTCCAACACAAGAATCAAAATCTGAGGTTTTAAATGAGTCAGCTGCAGCAGCAGTTGTCAGCAGCATGGACAATTCTCCATTTGACTTGTGCCATGTTTTGTTGTCATTGTTAGAAAAAGTATGTAAATTTGATATTACCTTGAATCACAATTCTGCACTTGCAGCCACTGTAGTGCCCACCTTAACAGAATTCTTATCAGGATTTGGAGACTGTTGCAATATGAGTAGTGAGGCACAAAGTGAAGTGGTTTCTGCAGGCTGGACAGAAGAACCTGTGGCTCTGGTTCAAAGGATGCTCTTTAGAACAGTGCTGCACCTTTTGTCCATAGATATTACCAGTGCTGAAACTATGCCTGACAACTTGAGAAAAAATCTAACAGACTTACTTAGAGCAGCTTTAAAAATTAGAACTTGTTTGGAAAAGCAGTCTGATCCTTTTGCTCCAAGATACAAGAAAACACTACAGGAGGTTCAGGATAACTTTGTGTTCTCCAGGTATCGCCACAGAGCCCTTCTTTTACCTGAGCTTCTAGAAGGGGTTTTGCAGATTCTGATCTGTGGTCTTCAGAGTGCAGCTTCCAATCCATTTTATTTTAGTCAAGCTGTGGATCTCGTCCATGAATTTATACAACACCAGGGATTTAAGCTATTGGAAATGACAGTGCTTCAAATGGAATGGCTGGTCGCAAGGGATGAGGAAATAACTACCGAAGCCTCAGAACATCTAAAAGCCCTAATCAACAGCATTATGAAAATAATCAGCACTGTCAAAAAAGTGAAATCAGAACAGCTTCATCAGTCAATGTGTACAAGAAAGAGGCATAGACGATGTGAGTATTCTCACTTCATGCATCACCACAGAGATCTCTCGGGGCTTCCGGTTTCTGCTTTTAAAAACCAGGTTTCCAGAAACCCCTTTGAGGAGGTAGTACATGGAGAAGTTCATTATCCTGAACGCTGCTGTTGCATTGCTGTTTGTGCTCATCAGTGCTTCCACTTGCTGCAGCAAGTTTCTTTGAGCAGCACCTGTGCTCAGATTCTATCAGGTGTACATAATGTAGGAATATGCTGTTGTATGGACCCAAAGTCTGTGATTACTCCATTACTTCGCGCTTCCAAATTACCAGTGTTAAAAAACTTTCAACAGCACATATTGAGCATCCTTAACAAGTTTATATTGGATCAATTGGGAGGAGCTGAAATTTCTCAAAAAATTATACAAGCAGCCTGCAATATTTGTACTATTGACTGTGACCAGCTTGCTGAGCTAGAAGATACCCTGCAACGCAACTCGACTGATATTGGTCTCGCATCAAATTTTTCATGTCCCTCTTACAGGTTTCAAGGGATTTTGCCTAGTAGTGGATCTGAAGATATGTTGTTGAAGTGGGATGCTTTGGAGGCTTACCAGGACTTTGCTTTTGAAGAAGACAAACTACGCAGTGTACAGATAGCAAGCCACATTTGTCATTTAATGCAAAAGGGCAATGTGGTGGTTCAGTGGAAGTTATACAACTATATATATAACCCGGTGCTCCAGAGAGGGGTTGAGTTAGCACATCACTCTCAACAGCTCGGTATAACTGCAGCATGCAATCACGTATGCAGCTGTCATAGCCAATGTTTGCCCCAGGAGGTACTTCAAATTTATTTACAGACACTACCTGCATTATTTAAATCCAGGTTTGTTAATTTTGTATTTATTAATGGGAAAACTGTAGCTGAAAATTACAGAAATGTTTGTACATTAATCACTGATTAAAATGTAATGAATTTGTGGTTGGGTAGCAGCACACACTTGGAAATGAAGATGATGGGGACCATGTAAATAATTAGGATTTAGACCTTTATTATTTGACTTTTTCCAATAGGTTCATAATCCCCAGAAGGTCTCAGATCTGGGATCATGGTGTCTATGCTATAAAATGTGTAAAACCTTTATACAGAATGCGATATACAAATCTATTCTGCACTTCTTATTCTTCAAGCAAAAGTTAGTTGGGCGTGTTGAATAGGTTCATGTGCCATTTTTGTGAAGGAATTAGACTGCATGGAATTACGTCTAACTTCTGCCATTGCAACTGAATTCATAGAATTATTAGTATATCCATAATTCTAACAAACTATATTTGAGTCTTGCGGTAGAATTGATTATAATTCCAAAATGACAAGGAACTGCTTCCTTGTTGCTTCACTCTTTTTTTGTTTTGTTTGTTTGTATAGAAAGCCTTCACCCTGTTTAGCTATTCAAAAAAGAAAATCACAGCACTTGCAAAACACAAAGTATAAAGGGAAGATTCTACAGAGAATTTTACCTTTAAAAAAGTATGGTATGTGCTAAAAGTACAAACAAGGGTATATTCTTCCCTTCCTGCAAGGGACTGTGGTCTATGTGGCCCAGTTGCAACCCTGAAAATTTCAAGTGAATTCAATCTATCATGTGAAGTGACTGTTATAAAGACAGACTGCTCTGGATGTATAATAGAACCAAACTTATAAAATGTCGAGAAAACGGATAGTGGCAAAATCTAGCTATTCTGGTTAGTATAGAAATGCAAACGCCTGTTAGAAAACAAAATTTTTATGAAAATTGAAAGATTGAGAAGGGAAAAGTGAAGACTAGAGTCAATAAGTTATCTAAGACAACCCATGTATGGCTCGGTAAAAAACGGGCAGTGGAAATAACATGAGTATTCAAGTTAGCAGTGTGACTTTTGGAACACATTGCTCAATTGCAGTAAAGGGCATAGGTTTCATCAAATTATTACTATAATCAAAAAGACAAATTATTGTGCAGGTTAAAATGAGAACAGCTGGCGTGCTACGTCCATTTTTGGGCACTTCACCTTTGTAAGGATGTACATATTTTGGAAATGGTTTAGATAAATGAGATTATAAATGTCTTGAACTCTATAGCCTACTTCCACAACTAAATATTCTTGGTTCAGGGATGGGGAGAGGGGAAGAAGCTATAGGTTGATATTACAGAAATATATAAATACCTAAAAGGGTTACAGAGACTTTGGGTTAGGATTTGTATGAACTAATAACTTTTATTGTGCGGGTGAATAGATACTCCGAGAAATTAAAATAAGTAGAGTTTGGTTTAATACATGAAAGGGTACTTTTTTCTCAGTGTGTAATCAGTAATATTTTGTGTACACTATGACATTATTATTTTAAAACATCGGACTCAAAAACCTGCTTGTAAAATATTTCAGATAAAATGAAAAGTGCATTTGTTTGCAACATATTCAAACAAATATTTTTACTAACTATAGTTACATAATGTTCCAAAATTGTTATATTCAAAGGGAATTTGTACTTTCCAGTGAGTAACAGAAGTAAGAGGGACAACGACCTATTTCAAAATTGTTCGTCATTGAACATGTTCAGTAATTCTAAATGATGATTTCTTTTTTTTTTAAAAAGAGCATCAGAGGCTCAGGCACAAGTATAGCATAAAAGCCGGTGCCAAACCTTCTGGAGCAAACTTAATTGTAGAGGTTAATTAAAACACTCGTGGCCCTAAACAGCATGTCCTTCCAATCCACATGAAGTGAATTATAGTAGTCTGCCATTATGCATTCCGTATTTGAGAAGCAAGATTGTGTGGCTTCTCTCCCACTATTGAATGGATTATCCTTATTCACGACTCTAGAGTAATGCAAAAGATGTCCTCCATAGATTCTTGCCATTGAGCCCCAATAGAAACGTAAATGGAAAAGTGTTGGGGTTAAGATAAACTTTGACCCCAATCTAATTTTATGTATAACCCTGGTATGTAATACTTGGGTATACATTTTACTGTAAAGATAACTTCCTTCTTGAATCCTAGTAAAGTGTGTTCTATTAGTGTCTCTGGGACAAAGAATCTAAAAAGCTCTTTTTATGCCCAGCTTATATAATAGTGAAGTTTCTGTGTGCTTTCTCCCATAGGATAATACAAAATCTGTTCTTAAGTTGTAATGGCGTGAATCAAATGACAGAACTGAATTACTTAGATTCTGTAAGAAGTCACTCTCTGAAAGTAATTGAAACTCTGATATTCTGCCTTGGAGATCAGCAGAAAGACCAAGCAATGCCAGAACTAGAGGGTATGGATAATGAACAAAAGGAGTCCATTTTAGATTTAGTGACTTCCTTTCATAGCCAGCAGATGATTTCTGATGTTCCTCAAAGCCTGAGCAAGTTTTATGCAGACCTCAGAGAAGCTTATCCAAAGAAGAAAAAGGGTGTCAATCAAGATGTTCATGTCAATTTGATAAATTTATTTCTCTGTGTGGCTTTTTTGTGTGTAAGTAAAGAAGAAGAGTGTGATCGGGATTCAGCTAATGATTCTGAAGACACATCAGGCTATGATAGCACAGCTAGTGAGCCTTTGAGTCACAAGCTACCATGTTTGCCACTAGAGAGCCTTACTTTACCGTCCCCAGAACATATCCACAGGGCAGCAGACGTTTGGTCTATGTGTCGTTGGATCTATTTGTGTAGTTCAGTTTTCCAGAGACAGTTCCATAGGCTTGGTGGTTTTGAAGTTTGTCATAGATTAATAATCATGATAATCCAGAAACTTGCCAAAAATAAAGAAAAGGAGCAAGAGAAAAAGGAGAGAACTTTAAGTGAAAATAATAAATGTTTAAATGGCAGCCCTCCTAATGAACCTGTTTTCAAAGAAGATTCATATTACTCGACTCTGAACAAACAGTTGACACAATCAGAGCTTAATAGTCTTGATGAAAATCCTGATGCTAGTGGACAATTGGTATCTGAATGTATCTCCTGTGACCATTCTTTGAAAGTGGAACAAATTTCAGTTGCTACGGTTGATGAGCTTGAGGAACTAAAGAAGTCTGTAAAGCAAGAGAATGAGTGGTCACTTCAGAGTATAAGACTCTTGGAAGCTTTGCTGACTATTTGTCTACACAGCACAAATAGTACCCAACAGAAAGCGGAAGTGGAGTTGCTTCACCAGGTAAATATATCATTTACATAAAGTTCTTAAAGATATATGTACAATACTGTCTTGCCAGTTACTCAGAGAAAACTTATTTTAGAAGTGGGCAAAGGGTAGTACTCCTTATTTTCTTCTAATATAGTACCATTTTATTTTTTTTCTTGATTGAGGTTTAGGGATGAGGGTGAAAGTCAAAGAACTAGACACCAGGTCGATCTGACTTTTGATTTGCGGACTTGGACAGCTTTCTTAACCTTTTCATCTAATTTTCCTAATCGGTAAAATGTGGAATGGTGTGAGCCTTCTGGACATGTTAAAGGGGCATGGAAGAAATAAATGTTATTTTAAAAACTTGATTGCATTAGCTTTGTACTGTTAATTGGGAAGTAACCAGTTGCCTAAATTTCAGCGGCATGAAGATTTTGATTTACTGGATGACAGATAGTAACAGAGAGATCTTCATACTATTTCAAGTGATTGGGATGGGGCTGAGTATGTAAATGGCAGTGGAATTCAATCCATTTAGATAGGAGATTGGTGGTGGACAGGGGAAGCTAAAAATAAATTAGGATCTAGTAATCATTGCATAAATACTGGGACTGAATATAGTATGGATTTTTTGTTTCATTTAGCCAAATACAGAATAACATCAAGCATAATGGATGTTCTTGTTTTCTTCATGTAGAGTGTGTGTCTGGAAGATATATTACTTGAAATGCGGGACCAGCTTGCCCAGTCAAAAGCAATTGAAACTTGCTTGGCAAAACCTCTGTTAGATTCGCTGCTTCGAGTTGCGTTGGGAAATTATTCTGCTGATCTGGATGATTCTGAAGAGAAAACAGAGAAGGTATGCAACAGTATAACACTCTGACTAAACACAAGTAATCTGGTTTAAGGAGATTACTTGTATGTGTAAAGGTTTGCTGGATCAGGCCTGTATGTGCTATGCATAAATAAGCATGCGTTGTCACATTATCAGAGGGCATGTGCCAGTAGCGTAGCTGGGGGGGAGCAGGGGGAGCGGCCGCTCCCCCACTAAGCACATTCTCCAAAGTGGCGCCTGGGGTGTCCACTCCGTGGGTGCCCCAGGCCCCGTCCCACCCAGCTCACCTCCTTCCCTGAGCGCACCGCCGCGTTCTGCTTCTCCCCCTGGTTCCCAGCGCTTGGGCCGCAAAACAGCACGGCAAGCCTGGGAGGGAGAGGTGAGGAGGGGGAACGTGGCGTGCTGGGGAAGAGGCGGGGCCAGGGCGGGGATTTCGGGAGGGGTCCAATATGTGCATAGGCTTGTTTACAGTTTTTAATGCTTTTAGGGAGTCATTCATGCATCCATGAATAACACCATTGAAGTTAGTGGATGTCTGTTTTATTCGCTGTGTTGATCATAAATGAAAGTGCTTATGCACAAACGGGAAAAACAAGCAAGCTACATACATCATAGTATTGATTCAGGGAGAATAGCTCTGAAACTTGTTTCAGTTTACTTTTTACTCTACAACGAGGATAAATTGCCCCCCCCCCCCCCCCCCCCCCCCAAAAAGGAATTTTCAAGAAAGCTCTTCAGTGTGGGAGGCTGATTGACCCTGATGCTTTTCTCCTAACGCTCACAAGACCCTTTGCGAGGTAGGGAACCATCATCCCCTTCTACAGATGAAAAGAGATCAAGATACTTGCTCAGGGTCTCGGTCAGTTTGTTAGATTGGAAACGAGATTTTTTTCTGATTTTTTTTTTTTTTTTTTTTTTTATTTTACTTTAATTTTATTTTTTTTTTTTTTTTCCCCCTGTTTTAACTGTTAGTGCTGCCAGAAAGTCAAGTTTAAGAACATGGGCCCCTTAACAGAATCCTTTTTCCTGTTTGTTTTTAAGATACATTTGATGCATTTTTTTACTCATCCTAAAAAAAGAAAAATCAACCTACATTTTTTGCTTTTAAAAATTACCCTCCACCCCTTTATATTTTTTTTTTTTTCCAATTTAAGTTTTGACTCATGTTTGTAGAGACAGTATTTCCCAATAGATGGTATGGACTGTGCTGTTCCCTCCACTTTCAAGAGCAGAGATAATTCTGATCTGGAAGATTCCCACAACATTTGGGTTTTTGAATGAAAATGAAACAGTTGGTTATAAGTTTCTAAGTTTGTTTTGTTCTTGTTTTTAAATATGGATGTCACAGATCCATCATACTGAAAAGGCATCTGTGTCCCAACCTGAAGACCTTTCTGAAGAAGCTGAAGAATCACAGTGCTGTAGTTTTAAACTCTTTGCTGAAGAAGAAGGCTATGAAGCGGATAGTGAAAGTAATCCTGATGACAGTGAAAGCAAGGATGAAGGTAAATGCAAACTTTGCACAAGCATCAGGCAAAACCATCTTTAACTGTTTTATAGACTAGCTTTTACCATGTGATTTATGTGAAGTACTGGACTTTTTCCCAACATGCAAAAGTGGAATAGATTGCAGAGGCCATAACACATTTTCAGTGTAGGTTATTTTTGTAGTATGAAACAACTTTATTGCAGGGGAGAGTAACAGTTCACATCTATTTTATCCATTATTATGGGGAAACATTTTACGCATTGAGTTTTGGCTTCTGTCAGATTGCTCTGAAGTACCGTTGAGTCATTCTCACAGAAGTGTGTTATTGATTGTGGTCTAAAAGCAGTTTCTTCTCCAGATAGGATTATAAGTAAGTAGTGTGTGGTTTATTTATTTATTTATTTATTATTACTTTATGCTCAATTTTTTACAAGGTTATCTTCCTTGTAAAATATTTCCTAGTCTGAGCTTAATCTTTGTGTGTACGTGTGTACATACTCACCCCTCTACCTCCGATATAACGCTGTCATCAGGAGCCAAAAAAATCTTAAATAGGATATCTCCATTAATTTATTTTATCTCCTACAACTGGAAGGGACCTTGAAAGGTCATAGAGTCCAGCCCCCTGCCTTCACTAGCAGGACCAAATACTGATTTTGCCCCAGATCCCTAAGTGGCCTCCTCAAGGATTGAACTCACAACCCTGGGTTTAGCAGGCCAATGCTCAAACCACTGAGCGAGGTGAAACTGTGTTATATTGAACTTGCTTTGATCCACTGGAGTGCGCAGCCCCGACCCCCCAGAGCACTGCTTTACCATGTTATAGCCGAATTCGTGTTATATCTGGGTAGAGGTAGGTAGAGGGGGGTGTGTGTGTGTAAAATACTAATTTTTCTAATAACCTACACATCATTGTTCGTTTTTGTTACAAAAATGATTTTTCAAATTAAGCCTACGATGTAAATATTTGCTTTTGTATAACAATTTGATCTAAAGTATCCATTAATTATAATTGAGTTGGAGTTATAATTTCAATAAGGTCTGTCAGTGGTTCTGTGTATATTATAAATCTGTATGGCAGAAATATTAGGCTAGGGTTGCCAACTTACTAATTGCACAGAACCGAACACCCAAGCCTCACCCCTTCCCCGAGGCCAAGGCCCCACCCCTGCCCCCACTCACTACATTTCCCCCTCCCTCGGTGGCTTGCTGTGCCCCGCCCTCTCTCACTTTCACTGGGCTGGGGGAGGGGGTTGGGGTGCAGGAGGAGGCAAGAGTTCTAACTGGGAGTACAGGTGCCTGGGTGGGGCCAGAAATGAAGGGTTCAGGATGCCAGAGGGGGCTCCAGGCTGGGGCAGGGAGTTGGGGTGCAGGAGGGGGTATGGGCTCTGGTCTGGGGGTGCAGGCTCTGAAGCCGGGGATGAAGACTTTGGGATGCAAGAGGGGGCTCTGGGTTTGGGGGGGCTCAGGGCTGGGGCATGGGGTTGGGGCTCACTGCTGGGGCACGGGCTTACCTCAGGCGGCTTCCAGTCAGCAGCACAACGGGGCTAAGGCAGGCTCCCTCCCTGTCCTGGCTCCATGCTGTGCCCCCGAAGCAGCCAGCAGATCCGTTTCCTAGGCGGGGAGGCCAGGAGGCTCCACACACTGCTCTCGCCCGCAGGCACTGCCCCCCAGCTCCCATTAGCTGTGGTTCCCGGCCAATGGGAGTGTGGAGCCAGTGCTAGGGGCTTGGGCAGTGTGTGGAGCCTCGTAGGCCCCCCCACCTAGGAGCTGGATCTGCTGGCCACTTTGGGGGCACAGCGTGGTGCCAGGACAGATAGGCATGAGCCTGCCTTACACCCACAGCACCGCCGACTGGACTTTTAATGGCTTAGTTTGGCAGTGCTGACCAGAGCCACCAGAGTCCCTTTTTGACCGGGCATTCCGGTTGAAAATGAGACACCTGGCAACCTTATAGAC
The DNA here is from genome assembly GCF_013100865.1 of Trachemys scripta elegans. Taxonomy (NCBI): domain Eukaryota; kingdom Metazoa; phylum Chordata; order Testudines; family Emydidae; genus Trachemys; species Trachemys scripta. The sequence goes on from NC_048300.1 coordinate 73,840,121, forward strand.
ATACACTCCTGTATATATTATAAGACTAACTGTATAGTGTACTTTAAATCTGTCTGAATAAGAGGGGAATTCTAGAATTTTTATGGCTTACCGGAAGTACTTGCACAAGATGTCTAATAAATCTATTTGTAATTGTTTGTGTGACAAGTGTCTTTGCTTTAAGTAGTAGTAGTCTTAAAACCAAACCAAACAATAACTAACAAAAAACCCCAAACTATCAACAAAATGTATGTTTTTGTTTCAGGAACAGACACTAAAAGAGAAGCGGGATGCATGGTCCCTTCAAGTTATTCCAGTGACCTAATTGAAAACATCAATCAAGGAGAATTAATATACCCTGAAATCTGTATGCTAGAATTGAACTTGCTCTCAGCCGGCAACCCAAGCCTAGATGTACTTGCCCATGTTTTCCAGAGCTTTTTGAAAGTCATCAGGCAAAAGGAGAAAAATGCCACTTTCCTTATGCAACAGGTAGAAGATGAATGTGATTAACAAAACAGAACTTGTATAGCATGTTAATAGGAAACTGATGAAAATATTGTGCAAGAGAACCATGAAAATATTCAAGTATATACTCTTGCATACTATCCATTATTTTGTATTGGAATATTTAATATAAACTGAAATGTTTTTATATGACTAAAGTTACAAATTAGTGACATGTTAGAGGTAAGTTACTAGACAGTATATTTTAAACGATGTACTGAAAGCTGCTTTACCTGTCTGGATTCTGAGGCCTGGTCCCCACTAAGCCCCCACTTCGGACTAATGTACGCGAATTCAGCTACGTTATTAACCTTAGTCCGAACTTACCGCGGGTCCAGACGCGGCAGGGAGGCTCCCCCGTCGATGCCGCGTACTCCTCTCGCCGAGCTGGAGTACCGGCGTCGACGGCGAGCACTTCCGGGATCGATCCCGGATCGATCCATTGTGTCTTAACCAGAGGCGATAAATCGATCCCAGAACATCGATTGCCGCCGGACCCTCCGGTAAGTGTAGACGTACCCTGAGTTCAGGTTTGCAAAGCCTTGTTATGCCTATGACTGTTTATAGTCACTGTGGGCTGTGGCTGCTTTGCAGCTGATCAGCATATTTTAAAAATGTTACAGCAGCAGGCCAATGTTGTAGTCCATTTGGGCTTAGGATATTAGAGTGACAGGATGGGTGAGGTAATACTTTTTTTTTTTTTTTTTTTTAATTGGACCAGTTTCTGTTGGTGAAGGAGATGAGTTTTTGACAGAGCGCTTCTTCAGGTCTGTGTCACTTGATGAGAGAAATAAGCTTTCAACAGAAGTTAGTCCAATAAAAGATATTACCTCACTCCCCTTCTCTCTCCAGCATAAGGCCAAACACTTGTGTATTCGGGAGCAATAACTCTGTCCTCCATTCTGGCTACCTGTTTTTTCCCCTCCACCCTTTTACTAGCACCATACAGTCCACAGGAATCATTACAGCCCCAGAGCTATTGTAATCCTTTTAAATTAAGTAATCCAATTAAATAGACTGACTAGTTAAAAACAGACCTGTACCTCACATATGGCAGAAGACCATTCATGCTCTATATGAATACATGCCTGTGATCTCCTGAAAGACTTGGGCATTCTAAATATTTCTGAAGCTTTTTGTGCTCTTATTTTGTTCCACCATAGAGTTTTGTAAAAACTAGCATGTCCAAGTTAATTGTGGAAGGCCTGTGCGTCATTTTGTTGATTCTGGGCAACTTAGACAAATTGGAATTTAAAATAAGAAATTCAGAGGACGTTTTTGTTTAGCCTTCTATGTCAGGGGAACACCAATAATAAATTATTTTAGATATATCTCCATGAAGGGGAAAATGTGGCAAGTACTAAAAATCTTCTGTTAAATCTGTCATTCATATAATCATTTGCCTATATGAAAACAGGGAATCTTTAGAATAAAATATTAGATATGCTTTACAGTTGAAATTAGAAGCATTAACTACCCGGGAACCAGTGATCTAGAACTGGCCCAACTGATGCCCTCTGTATCAGGAAACCTTCACTGTCTGCACACTGATTCTTCAAATTATTTTTGCAAACTTACTGTAATGTGTTTGGCTGTCTCTCTCCTCACCCCCACCCCACCCCCTTCATCTCTTCATAATCCTTTCTATACAGGCAAACCTGAGCCAGACAGCCACTGTCTTAAAAACAAACACATTTCTAAAGCTACTAAATAACTTTCTATTGGATGGCAGACTCACTTGCTCCATCTCTTATCTACACCCTGTTATTAGTCCTATCTTCTTTTTTGAAAGCCTTTGATTCCCTGGTGAAGTGTCCTAGGGCAATATTCTGGTTGATCATTGGCAGAGACAAGGTAGTTTAGCAGGTCTGATCTAAGAGTCATGAGATTTGTGTATTCTTGGCTTGGCTGCTGATGTGCTGTGTGACAAGGTAACTCATGGCACCTCTCTGTTCCTGTTTCCCCTGCCACACTTTGTCCATCTTATCTATTTAAATGGAAACAATTTTGGGACAGGGGTTGTCTTACTATGTGTTTATGCAGTACCAAGCACAGTTGCAGCTTCTGAGAGCCATAGTAATATAATTAATTATTATAATTACCTCCCATAATACTTTGAGATTCAGTTCCTGTGTTTCAGACAAATTGAGAATAAAGACACAAAATACCTGATTAATCTGATTTAGGATGAGATCTTCTTAACGACTTTTTTATATGCTTTTGTGACTTTTTGGTACAAATATAAACAATTCTCTTGATAAATGAGTCATGTAACTCTTGTGGTAGTTTTACCTGTATGGACTTTACCTGGTATTTTTATGACTAAGTTAATAATCCATCTAGTGGTCTTTTCATATAGTATTGCCTATGATGTCTGAGGCTTTATTATGACATAGAAAAAGTGGAAAATCCTATATTTTAATACAAATTTAATGTATTTAAAATATAAATAACTTCAGGGGATAGCCTTAGAACCCAAATCACCTATGACTCCATGAGGAAAGAAGGTTGTTGATTGTATGTTTATTAATTAGTCACTTTTTAAATAAACCCCGTTCCTGAAGACTCAAAAGCCTCAAGAAAATATATATAATTTGATTTCTTTTTAGAAAGTGACAAGAATACTTTTTCCAAATCTAACACAATGTTGACTTTAGAAAGAAGAAAAGGAATACAAATCTATTGGACTAATCAGTTTAGTGATTCTGAACAAAAATTGTTTGAGACTGGATTATGAAGGATGCAAATTTTTTTTTTACTAGCAGTGAAAGTGAGTTTGCTTTAAATGTTAAAACACTGTTTCACCTTTACTTGACCTGAGAATGTGTAATTTGCTTATATCTGTACAGTAAATTACTGTAGGCCAGTACTTAATCAATTTATGGTGATGCAGAAAAGATGACCTAGGTTCCTCCAATGTAGTCTGTGAGAACAATGAGTTCTCAAGTAGTTGCCAGACTGGCAGTGGCTCAACAATTGATGCTTTCATCACCTTGATCCCAAAGGCTGTCTCATAATCAGAAGCATCTGAACTAGTCAGAATCTTGCAAGCAAATTCAGTAGTTCTTTGATAGAACACATACTAAAAATCACAATTAAATCACTAACAACATTTTATTTGACAAAATCAGTTGTGAATATATTGGAATACTTAAAACAAATTCTGTTTTGCTCTTCAAACTGATGTGAATTGTTCAGATACCTAACTTCAACGTTTTCTCTTGCAGGGAGCTGTAAAAAGTCTTCTGGGAGGATTCCTAAATATCTTGATACAGAAGGACTCCAGTTTTCATGGTGGGTAGTGATGTTGTTTACTCTTTTTTTTTTTTTTAAGAAATGCTGAAATTAAAATAATGTATATGTTATACAGTTACAAGTATATATGCTCAAACTTTCAGCCCACAACTATTAATGAACATGCAAAACTGACAAGCACATCCATGGGCACATGCAAATATCCACACTTATATGTACAATCCAAGTATGCTTGTATTTTAACTTTTATATACAAAAGTGTTGGGTTTTTTTGGTTCTGGTGGTTTTGCTGGGGGAGTGAATGGAGTCTGCATAATGCCAAACAGGTGTACCTGCAGATTTGAAAGGTTTTCTGAACACCTGGACCGAAGAGATTAGTGTTAATATAGTGTTTCTATTTTGTAGATGACGGTGTAGCTTCTTCAAAAGAAAATGACGTTATTACTTCTATAATACATTTTAGAATCAATCGGTTTGTTTTTAAATGTTTAAATGTGAAATTAGCATTCACAGAAAGTTTTAGCTTGATATTAGAGGATCAAGTCCTCAAGAGGTACAGCCATGGCAGTGTAAGCCTCCTCATAGTAGGCTATTTATGTAGGGATACTTTTTGAGGTGAGAATATCTCTATACCCAAGCAATCTGTGATTTCTTACCTAAGACTTTCATACGAATTAATTGTGATGTGTGTATTGTGGACCAGCCAACCTTCCTGTATTGCACATAATTGAAGCCAGCGAATAAATGTCTCGTAGCAATGATTTCTGGTTGCTACAAACCCAGCCTAGAAGTGACCAGATTTGTGTCTTGATAACAGGCAGCTCCCATTTCACTATTTTTTTTTTTAATTTATTTATTTTAATTTAAGGAAAAAAGCTTTTTTGCCAGAAGTGCCTATTCTAATTTAGTAACTGAGGTAGATGAAATTATCTGTATTTATTTCGTCTGATTTTTGTCACAGAAATGGTAGAATGATAGGATTTCATCTGATTGTAAGGTTGTGTATAAAAGACTCAAAATTTGGTACCCTCTCTCCTTTTAGGCATTTATATGTGAATAGTTGTTTAATATATTGCACATAAGTAGTAGCCCACTTACCTAGAAACATTTTTCATTGTGTAGTGAACTATGGTCCTATTAGATGTATTCTGTTCCTTGCCTTTGCCACAGATTTGCTGTGACATTGGGTAAGATGCTTAACTCCTCTGTTTGGTGTTCCCATTTAGCAACAGGAAATAGATGCCCCATATGAGAGCTGTGAGGCTATATTCATTAATATTCTTAACTTGAGATCCATAATGGAGTATGCATTACAAAATATGTTGGTTCTAATGTTTTCAGTCAGTTTATTCTGTCTCATCTTAATGTTGTCCAAAAGCAAGTTATGGCAGCAATATACTGTGATATTGTATATGAAAAATGTTCTTTATATAGGCAAATGTTGATACCTTTTTATCATCTATGTAGCATGCCAGATAGTGCTGGTAGAGCTTCTGGTGTCTTTGATGAGCTCAAGGACATGTGCAGAAGAGCTAACCCTTCTCTTGAGGATATTTTTAGAGGAAACACCTTGTACCGTAAGTATACTACAGATCAGAAAATTCCTTAATGCAACAACGAGTGGTGCTGAACAAATTGACTGGCAAATCAATATATGCATTTCTTTTGGGTACTATTAAGGGACCTTGTTATAAATTGTTATAATGTTACTGGTTAGAATGTATATAACTGTGCCATTTACACTGTGTAAACACTAGTTAGTGAATCTATTTTTCTATTTTGCTTGTTACAATAAAATGTGGTGGAAGGAGTAGGAGAGAAGAGATGAGGTATAAATATAAATTAATTTTTTTTGATGGAGGGACTTGAGCATTCATTCTTCAAGTGCAAGGAAAGGCTCGGTTTTGGAGTGGGGAGACAAATGGTGAGGGGAGGGATAATATATAGAAGGTCCTTCCTGTTGTTTGAATCATGGGCAAAAAGCCTTCCAGTTTCCCAGGAATTACCATTGTTTTGTGAATAGGAAGCACTTTCAAGTTAACTAAAGCAATATTTGAGCCTATTGCTTGTTGTCGCCATTTTGCTGAACTGTAATCTGTAGTTTTGTACAGGAAACTTTGAATATCCTTCCATTCATTCTGTTCCATGTTGGAAGAATAACTTCATGGTATAGGCATTTTATTTAAATAGTAACCAACAAAGCAAGAAGACATGGAGGCCGAAATGTTTCAAAAGTAGCATGAGTGTTTTTTTTTTTTTTTTTTTTTTTTTTTTTTTTTGGGTGTCTAACTTGAGAAACATTGGCCGTAATCTTCAGAAATGTTGGGAGCCTACAACTTGATTTGAAATTAGTGCTCAGGACCTCTAAATTAGGCTAAGGTATCTTAAGTTGGGCATGCAAAATCGGAGGCCATTTCTGAACATGTGGATCTGAGTTTAAATGAAGAGGTTTCTTTCTATGTAAGCTGTATATTACGCATTAGCATTGGCTATATAGATTTAACACAATTTGATTCTGGTTATTTTTCTGATTTATTTCTCTTAGGAGATACTACTTAAGGGTATCTTGAAGATTGTGGAGATGAATATCTATATGAGTCCATTACAATATCTCTCCTTCCCCTTGCTAAAGAGCCCAAATTTAAATAGTAGTTCTTCACAAAAATCGACTAGTGCACTCAACAGCAAGACCGTAGGACTATTAAAAAGAGCAAAGTTTTCACAAAATAAGAAGGAAGCAGGTGGTGAGAATTTGACTCACCAGCTTCTTTCTTCTTGGCACGTAGCCCCAATCCACCTGCCTTTGGTGGGACAAAACTGTTGGCCGCACATGTCTGAGGGCTTCAGTGTCTCATTGTGGTTTCACGTGGAATGTGTTCAAGAAACAGAAAGTCCCACAGAAAAAGGAAAGAAGAAGAAAAGAAGCAAACCACTAATTGTGCGAGAGAGCAGTTTTGATGGCACAGGTAAGTTATAATATTACTGAACTTATAAAGCTGAGGGATTTCAGATATTTCTACTAGACATACACAATAAAAATGCTGAACAGAAAGCTGTAATTCAATATTAGCTGCTCTGTACTGTTACAGCTAATGTATGACACCCAAGAGTGAACTTGGTCTTATATTTTTTTGGGACAGATAAGATGTGGTAGAATGATCTCCCACTTCCGGCTTTAACTTGAAAACAGTGAAAATATTTAAGTGTTGAAGTTAAGTTACCCTTAAGTGTCCATAAGAGAAGATATTACTGATTTCAGAAGTATCATAGTGGGTTTGCCCCCACTTTGACTCACTCACTTTCTCAGCACTACTTACTATTGTTCTCATTGAATTAGGAGCCAGAGATAATAAAATACCTATTTGTGCCATCATAGCCATATTAAGGAAATGAAAGTATTCTAACTTTCAGTTGGAGGTTCTCTAGAGAAGTCTGCTTCTGTCTCTTGAGTACATTTTGGTCCTTTATTTGAAAAGTTGATGAAGTTGTAGAGTGTTTTGTTTTTAAGTGGGAGCTGATAATGCCGATTATAATTCGGGTTACAAAATCGTTTCAAACCCTTATTCAAGCAAGCAATTTCTTTGAATTAAATGAGACTACATATTTGAGGAAAGGACTGCTGCTGCGAGCAGGACCACCAACCCTGAAACCTTTTGCTTTAATGTGCTTCTACAGCTTTTCAAAAATTTCACCGTCTGGGCAAACATTTAGTCAAACTGTAGTCCGTGAAGGAGGGAAAAATAAGTTTCCCATTTTAAACTTCTAACCAGAAACCCTTTTTACCCAAGGTTACAGTAACAAGGCTGAAATCCAAAACTTAGTATGCCTGCTCCCAGTTGAGGCCTTTGCTTTTGGTGATAAAGAGAAAATATTTTACAAATTCCATACATAGACTATTCTAAGTATTTATTGATGCACGCTAAGGCTCCTGTCCAACAAAGCCCTTAAACTGATTAACTATAAGCATGCAAGCAGTTCTGTTGACTTCAGTGGAACTCGTGCTTCAGTGCTTTGCTGGGTGAGGGCCTAAAACACAAGTGACTTGTGGCTGTACGCAATTATAGTAGCTGCATGGCTGGCTCTGTGTAAAGATGCTGATTCAAAGAACATGCAGATTTATTGCCTCCAGAGTTTTCTTTTCCCCTTAAGCTAAAGTGGAAAATTTAAATACATGCCTGTGGAGATACCTTCTACAGCAGTGGTGGGCAACCTGCGGCCCATCAGGGTAATCCGTTGACGGGCTGCAAGACAGTTTGTTTACACTGACCATCCGCAGGCACGGCCACCCACAGCTCCCAGTGGCCACAGTTCACCATTCCCGGCCAATGGGAGCTGCGGGAAACAGTGGCCCAGCCCGCGCTGCTTCCTGCAGCTCCCATTGGCTGGGAATGGCGAACTGTGGCCACTGGGAGCTG
>NC_048300.1:73848620-73891039 GCF_013100865.1 Trachemys scripta elegans
CAGCTCCCAGTGGCCACAGTTCGCCATTCCCAGCCAATGGGAGCTGCAGGAAGCAGCGCGGGCTGGGCCACTGTTTCCCGCAGCTCCCATTGGCCGGGAATGGTGAACTGTGGCCACTGGGAGCTGTGGGTGGCCGTGCCTGCGGATGGTCAGTGTAAACAAACTGTCTTGCAGCCCGTCAACGGATTACCCTGATGGGCCGCAAGTTGCCCACCACTGCTTTAGAGAGTGCTTTACATCAACTTTAATGTAAGATAGACCTAACCAAGGAAGACCTAAGGCTCCAACGATGAAACTACAACATAGTGCTTATACTAGTCAATTCACTTTTAAAGAAGTTTCTTATGATATATAACCTGCTTTTTTGCACGTTGTGGACTGTAAACAGATGTTGTTGTAGTCATGGTCTAGTTAGTTATAAATGCTATATATGCTATTTTATTTAATATCTATTTATTTTCCTAGAAGAAAGCAAATCTGTACGAATGGAGTACCTTAACTTGGGGGACAAACTTATTGAAGACGGCTGCATTCATATAATTTCATTGGGTTCCAAAGCATTGATGATGCAAGTCTGGGCAGATTTGAACACTGGAGCGTTCATATTTCGGTACTGTATATTTCTGTTAGCCCAAAAGTAGGAAGAATTGTAAATTCCATAATGTATGACATCTTGTGCGAGCTGACCTGGAGTAGTAGCATGGAGTCAGCCCCAGGAAGGAAGACAAAGCTATGTATATGTATGGCTTGTAGATTATTGCTTACTTAGAACAGGAAGATCATTGACATCATGCCATAAATTTATGGCACGGTGCTTTACAAACCTAAAGAAACCTTCCCTGTGTACAGGCTTTGGCTCCAGCCTTTCATCTTTTTCCAGGTAGGCATGATCCTATGCCTGTGCAGAGCAAGTTGTAAGAGATGTAAGACAAATAAGAGCTAATAAAGGACAGCAGCTGAGGGATGAAGGAATTAAGAAGGAAGGAGGGAAGTTGCTTGGATAGGTGGATGAAGGATTGATGCATAAGAATAGGGAGGCTGTTCCAAGTATAGGAGGCAGCATGACAGAGGAAGAGAGGCAGTAAGGTGAGATGCGTATCAAAATGGAATGGAAGAATGTTGTCTTTCCTGGGGAGATGGAAATGGTGAGTGCTGAATTGTTCTAACCTTGGATCCAATCCTCAACTTTAGGATATGCTGATCGTTACAGTCCTCCTGGTCAGGCCAACTTTGGGTCTAACTTAAAATTCTTATCTGCTGGTTGGTGTCCATCATAATGTGTAAATTTGTGGACATCAACCAGCAGACTGGAGTTTTTAATGGAGTTACAACTAACTGCAACGTGGCCCTAACCTGTCTCCCCTTTTTGGCTCTAGCAGCAGCTAATAAACAAACATGATGTTGTTTGTTGTTTGTTTGTTTTTTTATACAAACAACTTTACTTGGACCCTGAGACTGACACCTACTATAGGCACCCAAATAAATAATCCTCTTTTCTCTTTAAAAGGCATTGTTATCTGGTTAGAAGATTGGACTGGGAGTTGGGAAATCTGGCTTCTGTTCCTGGTTCTGGTATAGATTTTCTGCAAAACCTTGGGCTAGTTGCTTATCCTTATTTCACAGATGAGCTTAATTCTTACCTACCTCAGAGATATTGTGGGGCTAAACTGGCTAATGTTTGAGGTTCTTGGATTTGTTCTGATTTGAGCACCCAAATGTTGAATCTTTCATCTAAATTTGAAAATTGAACTTCCCATGACTGGGTTACCTGCTAATGCAGGGTGGTTCCTGGAGGTGTGACTGTTTCTGCTGTCTTTGTTCATTCATAGGAAACAAAAGTATTTGTTTCCTGTGCCATGTTTTTCAGACTTTTGGCTTTGTAAAAATGTAAATGCATTTTTAGTTATGACAATTTCACACAGCCTTAGATGGACGGTAGCAGAAGCAGTGGGTGGTGATGGTGGGGTTGCCCTCAAACTTTCTAAAGAATGAGGTAGCTTTTAAAGGGGCCTCTTCATAGAAATGATTTGCTAGAAAGGTATTTGCATCTCTGAAAACATAAGTAAAATGTTATGCCAATACGACTAAATTTTACAGGCTACCACTAACGTTTAAGAATTGAGGTGTTGCTGTTAGTCTCTCTCTGTTTATACTACATCTGTGGTGGAGTCTCCTTTTATATTTCTGTTGCTGGTACTGTAACAAACTAACTTCATTTAAGCTGCCCTGATGATAAATATTTGCTCAGGTTTTATTTGTATGATCTTTCTTTTCTGTTGCAAAAATGTTGCAACTAATTCTGTATGCATTGCATCTTTTAAAATGAATTTAATGAAGATTTCAGCATTCAGTCAGTTCTTTGTAAGATACAATTTTCAGAAATTGTAATTGATTTAGGCTGTCCACTACCCTGAGCATTGTCTCCTGGCAAAACTTTAAAGTCATGAACAGTTGAAACAATGCATTAGTCAGCATCACTCATTTTTAACAATCATATCTGCTATTTTTTTTCAAATTGCTTATATTCCATGGGTGAAAAACCCATGATCTGATTTAATACTTAGCATTTGTATATGGTTTTAATCTTCTAAGCTGTTCACAAACATAATTTTACACCCCCCTAAAGATTTGACTTCTAGAACAGGTTGTATCCAAGTGTTTCATTAACTTTTTTTAATGTAGTACCCTCACAACACCCCAGTGAAGTAAAGGAGTATTATTCTTATTTTATATCTAGGGAAATTCAGGCAGAGAGAATGTAAGTGACTTTCCCCAGGCTACAATGTCAAGAGTTCCTGACTCATACTTGGGTGCTCAGCCCAAAAGATCACAGCTCTCTATATTTAGAATGTCTATAATTAATAGAATCATAGAATATTAAGGTTGGAAGAGACCTCAGGAGGTCATCTAGTCCAACCCCCTGCTCAAAGCAGGACCAACACCAACTAAATCATCCCAGCCAGGGCTTTGTCAAGCTGGGTCTTAAAAACCTCTAAGGATGGAGATTCCACCACCTCCCTAGGTAACCCATTCCAGTGCTTCACCACCCTCCTAGTGAAATAGTGTTTCCTAATATCCAACCTAGACCTCCCCCACTGCAACTTGAGACCATTGCTTCTTGTTGTATCATCTGCCACCACTGAGAACAGCCTAGCTCCAGCCTCTTTGGACCCCCCCCCTTCTGGTAGCTGACAGCAGCCTTCAAATCCCCCCTCACTCTTCTCTTCTGCAGACTAAATAAGCCCAGTTCCCTCAGCCGCTCCTCGTAAGTCATGTACCCCAGCCCCCTAATCATATTCGTTGCCCTCCGCTGGACTCTCTTTAAATGAAAGTTAAAAAGGTATTTTAGAATAAAATTGATCTTAGACGCAGTTAGAAATGCAGTTTTAGAAATATAAATAAAAGTAGATATCCATAACTCTTTACCTGTTTCTTCCTTTGCTATTTTTGTAGTATGTGTATGGATCCAAATGATGAAATGAAAGCTGGTCTGCTAGCACAGGCTGAATCACCAGAGAACATTTTCCTTATAGGCAAGTGGCAGCATTTGGCAATAACATACTTGCAACAGCCAGAAGGCAAGAAGAATATCCACGGAGAACTGTCGCTATGGGTCTCTGGTCAGAGGTAAAGTACACTTCAGAAAATTCACACTGTAACTAAATCTTTAAGAAGCCAGCTAGTGGAAACAGACTAATTCCTTAAGGTTTTGCTGGTGAAGAGAGAGGTCACTGAGCCAGGGTTCATAGAGGGGACAGTATTGAGACTCAATTCTTGGGGTGAGAAAAGAGGGACATTTTGCATAGTGAGTTCTCATCTGCTTTCAGAATCCATATTCAGCCTCAGGCCCATGCCCCATACATGACCAATTACCCTCACTGTGATTTTTGTACTGGTTCCCTTCCTCCTCCTCCTCCAGTCAGGAACCAGTAGAGTAGGCAGGACACTACAGGAATTCATACTGGGGTCAGAAAGGGTACCTGCATGGAGCTAGTAGCCGGCATCATTTCCAGGTGCAAGCTGGTAACAAACACAAAGAAGGCAGTTGATCTGTGAAAGAGAAAGAGGAATGGTTTGTGGTTTTGGTGCCTGGCTGAGAAGGAAGGCATGTTATGGGAGGGTTGGGAGGAGGGGACACTAATTTTTTGAGAATGGGTTGGAGAGGGAGGAGGAGAAGGAAGGCATTGAATGTCTGAGAACTATCTTCTGCTCTTAAAGTGTAGATCCTGGAGGATGTGTAGATTCTGTGTTTGAAGTATTAATCTGTGGTCGGTATGCTGCCTTCTAAAATATATGATCTACTCAAAAGAATTGTGAATTCCTTCCTTTCTAAAATAATTTTTTTAATCTGTTCAGCAGGCAAGTGACTTGGGAAATCTTCGTTCTGGTGTAACAATATTAAAATTGTTCTACCAGTTGCGCAGTATTGTTTAGAATTACAAATCCAATTTCAGATTAACTAGTTAGTTGTCAGTGTACAATTGCTGTTTGCTTTAGTGAGAGAGGTTTTTTGGCAAGGGCGTGGAGTTAATTCTATGCACCTCATATTCTGCTGTGTTCCTCAAGCCATAACAGCAATTTGCTAATAGTTGACAAAGAAGTGAAACTAATAGTCTCTAGGTTCACTATCTAAACTGAGTGAAATGCAAACAATAAGTAGTATAAATAGTTAAATGCATTATAAATATATTCTTAAAGCTTTTGTAGTAATTTAAGAGGCTATGTTTAATTTTATATCTTGACTGTATCTTTTAATATTAAAAATGAACACGATCCTGGAAAGTTAATCAAATTTACTGTACTTTGAATATTTTAGATGGAAATTCTGATAAGTTTTTCAAGAACTTTGCAATATTTAAACTTTTGCTTTTTTATTTATATTTTAGGAAACGTGAGATCAGTTTAGATTACACTCTACCAAGAAAAACAAGTTTATCTGACAGCAATAAAACATTTTGTATGGTTGGTCATTGCATATCATCCCAAGAAGAGCGGCTACAATTGGCTGGGAAATGGGATCTGGGAAATCTGCTTCTCTTTAATGGTATTTATCTATTTAAAGGCAAAAAAATATACATATAACTTTTTCCACTTAACTTACATGTTTTGAATGTAAAGATAGTGTAAATATGAGCTAAATAGAAACTTTTTAACATGCAAACTTACTACAACAAAAAATAAAAGTTCTACTAAATACTAAAGAGATCCCTGAATTGAGTGTTGCTTGCATATGAATTATTGTAAACAGTGTGAAGATAGATAACTAGATTTTTATTTTTCTGTTTTAGGTGCAAAGATTGGTCCAGAGGAAGCATTCTACCTATACGCCTGTGGGCCAGACTTTACCTCTATAATGCCTTGTAAATATGGCAAAACAATGACCGACTACTCCAAATACATAAGTAAAGACATTCTACAGTGTGAACAAATTAAGGAACTCTTCATGAAAAAGAAAGAAGTGGACGTTGGACCTTTAATTGTAAGTTTCTAGTCCAAGTTAAAGCCTGGGTTCTTAAACTCTTAGCAGTGCATTAACAAATCGGGGGGGCCTTAAATTGCATTGGCACAGAAATCCTGGTCTGTACAAGAGATTTTATTTGTAGTTCTGTTTATTTTGCGTTCTTTGTTTGAGGCCCTCTGCTCTAAGAATGGGAGTTTCCCTGAGGCCTGATTGACTTCAATGAGAACTCAGTGGAAAGAATTCCCATTGATTTCAATGGATGTTGAATTGGGCACCTTGCTAGCAAGTAGCAGATGACTTTTGCCCCCTCCATTATTCATCAAGATTTTGTCTTCACTTGCTGTTCTGTTAATTGTTAATTGAGTCTGGCTGAACATGAAGCTTACAGGTAAAGGCGTGCACAACGGGAGGACAAGCAGGGGCACAGGCCTCCCCAAAAATCCCGTGTGGCCCTGCAGCCTGGGGAGGGAGGAAGCAGTAGGGCTGCTGGCTGAGCTCCTCCTCTTCTCACCCATACGGCTACTGGTTCTCCTTCCCTGCTGCTGGAGTCCCATTTGTTGCCTCTGCCTCCACCCCGGACTCACCTCAGTGGTTGATCTGCAAAGCAGGCAGCAGGGCTGGGACTCCAGCAGCAGGGAAGGAGAAGTAGCAACTGTAGGGGTGGAGGGAGGAGGAGCATAGCTGGCAGCCAGCAGCCCTGCTGCTTCCTCCCTTCCCCGGGCTGCAGGGACACAGAGTGTCACTGCCTCCTCACTGCTGGGCGTCCCTGTCAGAGGCATCCCAAGAAATCTGCTGGAGTGCTGGGCATGGGTCGGGGGGGTGTTCACACGAACCTTTCATTTGTGTATGTTTTAGCATGCTCCTCAAAAAGCAGTCAAATTTAAATTCCTGCACACAGCCCTGCTTACAGGTATTAGAAAGACTTATGAATGGGCTGGAGGGGAGAGAAGATGAAAGTGGTGTAGGTGGAATGCCTAATGAACCAGAGTGACACAACTTTTATTATCTCATTTTGCTTTACAGTAAAGGAAGAACTAAAAATTTAAATAGCAAAATGTTCAGAGAAATATAGTTGTCTGTTCATGAGTGAGTTGATTTTTTTAAGACTTGCAGAGAAATTTTTTTTTGTAATTTTTTCAAACGAAAGCATAGCCTGTTTTTTCTTTTCTTTTCTTTTCTTTTTTTTTTTTTTCCCTAAAAATATGACATTAACCGCATGCAAGCTTCTTTGGTACTATTTAGCCCTGTCTGGAGTTGAGGGGTGAATTATTTATTTGATGATAGAAGTGAATTTCGCTCTAATTTCATTACCTTTTCACCTCCTCTACTGAGGATTTTGAAGTAGTCTTCTGTGTATTAGACATCATCTTTAAGAATGTTGGTATGTGAGCAGATTAGAAGACCCGAGAACAAAGTTGAAGGTGAAAATTGTATTATAGCAATCCTTTTTTTACTTGAAAGGAGCACCTGTAGTCTTTACTATGAGGCATTGCTAAAATTTTCCTTTTTTTTTTTAAAAGGAAGTGAAGCTTGTCAATCCCTTCCACCAGCAAATAACCTTTCTTTTCTTTTCTTTTTTTTTTTTTTTTTAAATGTACAGTACTCCTAAAAGTTTTTGGGGAAAGGTGGAAGGGAAATCTCAGATAGTGACTGCTTTCAGAAATCTATCTTTCAAATATCTTGACGAAAGCCTGGGAACCACATCGTGTCTCTGCCTCTCAAATGTATATTTAGAAAAATATTTTGAGAGAGGAGTAGAAACAAGTTTATTGAAGCTACTGCTCTGTATTTCCTAGGCCATAAGCTTATTCTGTATTCTTTAAGGCAAAGTAAGAACTGATTAGAAACTGGAACTTTCTTAAATGTATGTTTCAGGAAAGTCTCGCTGTTGTCTATACCACTTGCTGCCCTGCTCAGTACACCATCTATGAACCTGTTATTAGACTGAAAGGTCAAGTGAAAACTGTGCCCTCTCAGAGACCTTTCAGTTCAAAAGAAGTGCAGAGCAATTTATTGGATCCTCATCACCTGAAAATGCTTCAGCCTGTTGAATATAAAACTCTTCAGGGCATACTGCATGAGATTGGAGGAACAGGTGCATTTGTCTTTCTCTTTGCTAGGGTAAGAGTTTTAAAGTTGTCAAATACTTTTTTTTCCCCTCAGTCTAGCACATCTATTGTGGTTTAAGACTCAGCTCTCTTGTTAGAATTTTGAAATGTAGTATTCTCACTTATTTTTTAAAAATTATGCCTTTGACATTATGGAAAATGTAGCTTGTAACATAACCAACCAACGCAATGTGGTTACTGTGCATCTTAAAAGAAACAAGAAGCTGTTGTAACAGCTCGTGATTATATCCTGCAAGTTCCTGTGCAAATTAAACTCAAAAATATTGAAAGTATAATATGTGTTAATGTACATTGCATCTGATTTTATGGAGGTACTAGCCTCTTAAATATCAAGATATGGCTTGTGTTTAAAATATTTTGGAGTTTATATAATGAAAACGTAACTTTTGTTTAATCTTTTTATTAACCCGTGCCATTGTTTCATATTCACATATAAATATTTGAATTCATGTGTTGGTTACAAACTGCTGTTCCAAAAAAAATTGTTTTGAAATACAATGGACCTCTTCATAGGAGTTCTATTTTTTTAGCACGAAGACTTTGTGTGTTTATAGTGCATGTAATAAAAGTATGGGACCAAATTCACCTTTTTTATGCACTGTGCACATCTGACAAAATGGTACAAATTAGATCTAATAATCTCTGAATGTCTTTAAACCTAAAAGGATGCTATCCTGGGCAGAGGGAGGGGCACAAGCAGTTCATAGGGCTTGCTTACTTTTGGGGTAAACTCTAAATAAATTAAAAATGGCTTAACAAAAAGGTCTGATCAAAACTAAATCCCTTAGAACGATTATCTAAAAAAAAAAAAATGTAAATGAAACAAATCGAGGTAGGTACTGGGGCTAAAGTGGAGTCCTTGTACTTGGAATATCTGGTTTCCCAAAGTTTATTAATGTGATTCCAAGACTCATTTGCACAGTCCATCAAATTATTATCTTATTGATAAGTCATATAGGGGAATCAATTTGTATGGGAATGAGGCTCTCTGGTGTTCAGGCAAAATCTGCAATGGAAATTATTCCTATTAATTTTTACTGTGTTACTTAAGTTTTACATAACTACACATTCTACCATACACAGCATTCACATCAATGAAGCATGATTTTAGAGCTGTCAAACAGCACAGGTGTTGGAAATGGAGCATTGTTACATGTACACAACAGAGTAGGATATGAATGTGTACAAAGTCAGTTGAGCCTTCCTTCTCGTACACCTCTGACTTAATTCAAATGTTATGGGTTGTCTCTCGTAGGGTCCAGGACTGCATTCCCATTGTTTACTACTTCCATATTTGTATTGTCTGTTTTACCAGCTTTATCCAGCAGCACAGCTACCACTACCTCTGTGCTATGTGTAATAGAGTTTTAACATTATAGGCAGTCTGCCATGTTCTAGATCTCCAGGAGCCATAAATGAAGGGGCTTTTATAGCATTTACGAAGCGTCTCCTCCTCTTTAAATAAAATACTCAACCTCATTGAGCAGGTCCTGGACATGAGATTTCCCAGAATGAAAGGGAGCTGTTTACACTTTTCTGCTCTAGTTTTATTTTTTGGAGCATCTTTTTTTTTTTTTCACTCCAGCGGGGATGATCTTAGTCATGGGTCTCAGACTTGTTGGAAGATCTTTTTCATTAACTCCATTGGAAATCCTGTGTTTTTAGGTAGAATAATGGAGTGGTATTTCTGTATAGATATGAGAGCCTAATTGAGCCTTAAGACATTAATCATTACACTAGCTCTATCAAATGTTTATCACTTGAATTATTAAAACTGGCTTATTTTTAGGTTATAGATATCAGCAACTGTGAAGAGACTCAAGCTTTAGCACTGCAAGTTATACTCTCGTTAACAAAATATAATCAACAGAGAATACAAGAGATGGAAAACTGTAATGGATATTCCATGATTCATCAGGTGTTGATTAAACCCAAGTGTATTGTTGGATTTCACATTTTGAAGGTATAATGCTGTTAATGTTTGTATAGTTTAAGTTGGACTATTTCGTTGTTTAGAAGATCCTCTATGCTCTTAGTCCTAGATTTGAAGCCCTACTTGAGATGCAGATTTTTGATTTGGAGCCCGTCCAATGCAGGAACAATTGCCCTCAATCCAGAAACTGAGAGGATGGGTGAAATGAGAGAATGTTACAGAAACCACTTGGGTTTGAGGGGAAAGAAACAACTGCAAATACAATTTTCTATAATTGCCCCCCCTTGGCAAAGTTATTTTAAGATGACAAGCTAAACAGAAGATCAATTTTAGAAACCTACAGGTGAAATTTTTAAATCGGAAGTGGAAGCTAAAAATATTATTTTAGAGGGGACTGAACTGACACTGTTCATTTTATGCTATCACAGTAGATGGTGTAGGATGTTTTGGGAAGGAGGAGGAAGAGTTTGAATAAATCTTGAAAGCAAAAACTGTTATCTATGTAATCCCTTACATGTAGTTTTCATAAACAGTAATCCTGGTAGCATTTCTTTTGGAACATCTGCTCTATGATGGAAATGTTTTTGATCTACTTTGTAGGCACAGGAATTCCTGACAAGGGTATTTGATGGATGTAAGGCATATGAACCTTACATAAAAATTGTATTATACCTGGGAGGAAAACTGCAGGGTTCTCTGGGAACCACAGGAATAGGTGTCCTTTGAAGGAGACCATCCCAATGACTGCCTTTGAATCTTTCAAAGCTTCATTTTTGCTTGAGAATGTTTATTTGAAATGGGCATATGATGTATGTGTGCATTGCTCTATTGAAAGTGGACTACAATCCTTAAATTCTGTAGACCTCTTTTCTGAAGTTAATCTATAGCTAAGTCTTTCAAAAGTGATTAGTCTTTGGCTGGCCAACTTGAGACGCCTAAGAGAGGCCTGATTTTCAGAAAGTGCTGTACACCAATCTTCTGAGGATCAGGCCCCTCCTAAGGGGTGTCAAATTGAGCACCTAAACTCGCTGATCACTTCTGGAAAGTAGGCCTGCTAAGCCATAAAAAGCTCTCTGGGCTTTCTGATTACTAAAATGCCTTTTTAAGAGAAAACAAAGATATGGGGTTTCTTTAAATATCATAGAATCCTAGAAATGTAGGACTTTTGGGAGGTCTAGTCCACCTCTAATCCAGTGCTGATGCAGGATTAAGTATAGTTATAAGAACGGCCATACTGGGTCAGACCAATGGTTCATCTAGCCCAGTGTCCTGTCTTCTGACAATGGCCAATGCCAGGTGCCCCAGAGGGAATGAACAGAACAGGTAATCATCAAGTGATCCATCCTGTCACCCACTCCCAGATTCTGGCAAACAGAGGCTAGGGACACCATCCCTGCCCTTCTTGGCTAATACCCATTGATGGACCTATCCTCCATGAATTTATCTAGTTTGTTTTTTTTAACACTGTTATAGTGTTGGCCTTTACAGCATCCTCTGGCAAAGAGTTCCACAAGTTGACTTTGCACTGTGTGAAGAAATACTTCTTTTTGTTTGTTTTAAACCTGCTGCCTATTATGTTCCATCATAATTTTAGAAAGGATGCAGATAAGGATGGACTGGAAACAACCCTTCTTAAAATATGGGTGGCTGTAATTGTGGTCTTCAGTACTCCAATCAAAACCTCAAGTACTTTTGTTTTTCTGTTTTAAGACACTTCTTGAAGGCTGCTGCAGTGATGAGATTCTTAATATAAATGAGAGCGGACAATTCATGCTTGATGCAGATTCCACTGCAGTAATCCAAGATATTAAATTGTTAGAAGAGTTGCTGCTTGATTGGAAGATATGGTCTAAAGCACAGGTATTTACCTTCTTTATACAGATAAATAAAATGGATTCCTGTCTAAGAAAAGTACAGTACTTCCTTTTTGTCATCATCCTTACTTAGTCTGAAATGCTTCTCTACATACTAGTTTGGGGATTTGAACAGCTACCAAAATAGTCTGTACCCAGAATAAAACTAAATATAGCACAGATCTTCATGACTGCATTCAGTGTTATAGCAAGGGTTTAATTGCAAATCCTTCAATTTTGTTATACATTTTTGGAGAGAGAAGGTGGGTGAGGTTATATCTTTTATTCGACCAACTTCTGTTGGCAAGAGAGACTAGCTTTCAAGCTTACCTAGAGCTCTTTAGGTGACCTCAAAGAGAGAACCTCTCCCACCCTGTCTCTCCAATACTCTGGGACTAATACGGCTACAACACTGCATACAATTATAATTTTGTGATGTTTTTTCATTAACTTTGCAAAACTTGGTATAGACATTAAAAGAATCTCAAATTTTAAGGGTTAAAAACTAAATTATGCCCCTTAACATGCTTCTTCTAGGTCAGAGTTTGGAACTAATTTTTAATTTTCCTCTTCCTTCTTTGCATGCAAATACCGTTGAAAAGCATCTTGATTCAGTTATAACGCTTCATATTACCTTCTTAATCTGTTGAAACTAGGATAGCATCGCCTATAAAATAGAGAGAGGAGAAGATAGAACAGTTACTATATTTGGTGCTGCTTGTTTTATACTATTATTTGTTCTGTTTTTCAGCAAGGTGTTTGGGAAACTCTTTTAGCAGCTCTGGAAATCCTTATCAGAGCTAACCATCACCAGCAGATGTTTAACATCAAACAACTGTTAAAAGCTCAAGTGGTGCATCACTTCCTGCTAACATGTCAGGTTCTGCAGGTACTTTGAATCTTCTCTATTATTTTGTGCTTGGTAAATAATTCCGTTTAAACTAGAAACAAAATGCACCTCATTCTTCAATGTTTTTAGTTTTACTTTTCCAAGTATCCCCATAAAGATTAGTCCTTCCCTTTTCCTACCTTCTAACAGACATTATGAAGTGGTGATATTTTCACCAGAACACATCAGTTGTAGAGGTCATCGGAGGGTGATGCAAGATCCTCTAGTACCCCCAATGGCTAAGGGTAGTGCCACCATTCCTGCCTACCTCAGGAGCCAAGGGATGTTGACTCATTCCTATACCCATTGCCACTGGAACATTGCCACTGGAATGTTAAGATGGTCCTTTTATGTCTGGCTTTCAAACTTTTTTTTTTTCTGGGGACCCAGTTGAAGAAAATTGGTGATGCCTGCAACCCAACGGAGCTGGGGATGAGGGGTTTGGGGTGTGGGAGGGGCTCTGGGCTGGGGCAGAGGGTTGGGATGCGGGGGTGAGAGCTGCATGGTGGGGCTGAGAATGAGGGGTTCAGGGTGTGGGAGGGGCTATGAGCTGGAGCAGGGGGTTGGGGTGTGAGAGGGGGTCAGGGCTCTGGGCTGGGGCCAGGGATGAGGGGTTTGGGGTGCAGGAAGGATTCCAGGTTTGGGGGGGCTCAGGGCTAGGGCACAGGGTTGGGGTGCGGACTTACTTCCGGCGGCTCCCAGTCAACGGTGCAGTTGGGGGTACAGAGGCAGGCTTCCTGCCTGTCCTGGCACCATGGACCACGCTGTGCCCCAGAAGAGGCCAGCAGCAAGTCTGGCTCCTAGGAGAAGGTGCGCGATTCTTGCCCGCAGGCACCGGCCTCCACACCCCCCAGTTCCCATTGGCTGGTTTCCAGCCAATGGGAGTGCGGAGCTGGTACTCGGGGCAGGAGCAGCGCGCGGAGCCCCGTGGGCCCCCCCGCCTAGGAGCTGGACCCGCTGCTGGCTGTTTCCAGGGTGCAGCGCAGTGTCGGAAAAGGTAGCCACTAGCCTGCCTTAGCTGCCAACAGGACTTCTAACGTCCCGGTCAGCGGTGCTGACCAGAGCAAGGTGACCCAGCACCTTACATGCCGTGACCCAGTGGTGGGTCACGACCCATGGTTTGAAAAACACTGTTCTATGTAACATCAAATATGTATTAGAGCTTCCATATTGAATATCTATCTAGCTTTACTCTAAAATCACTGTTAAGGAAAAGCACAGGTAGTGCTAGTGTTTTTGTAATCAGCCATTCTAAGTTTTCGGAAACACAGTTTCAACTTTATTTAACACATAACCATCTGTCACTTTTTATATTATTTCCTAAGAAAATGCAGTGATACAAATTATTATAGCCTATCCTTAAAGGGGTATGACTATAATATACCTCTTTATTCTTGCTATGATGCTAGGATTCTCATTCCATTTGAATAAAGAATTTTGGATTTTTTTAAATGGATTGACTTGTTTTCATAATCTGAAGTCAAATACTGCCACAAACAGGAGTACCTTTCTTTTAACTATAGTTGCATGCCTCTTAAGAGCATTAATTAGAACATGAGATGAAGCTAGATGACTTCTGTGTTGTAACACAAGTAACATTACTAAGCGGTTGGTCCATAGTGCAGATTAGGGGCCAGATTTACAAAATTAAGTGCCCGAAGAAGAGGCAGTTAGATGCCTACTAGGATTTACAAAAGTGTCTAAATAGTTTAAGCTCCATTTGAAGTCAAAGGCACCTAGTGGGATTTTTGTAAGTCTAACCTTAGGTCTCCTTATTCAGTTAAATAGTTGTACAATTGTAGTTAATATTTCAAAATCTATTAATTATTTTTTATTAGACCTATAGATGTCATTAACATTGCAACTTCAGATTACATATAAGTGCTTCCATGGAAACAAACTTCCATTTTTAAAAAAAGTGTACCTGTGTAACTTGATTAGTATTACAGTTGTGTTTCAGGCATGCTAGTTGCAGGTAATATTGAATGGACACAGTAACTTCTTCCAAGTTAGGTAAAGTATACTAAAACTTTTTCCTGTATCTATTGTATGGAAAAGTATATGATGCAATAAATTGACAAACTGAGCATTCAGGTAATTTTACCTGTGCATTTCTCTTTCAGGAGCAAAAGGAAGGGCATCTTACATCCCTGCCTCGGGAGGTTTGTAGATCATTTGTGAAAATAATTGAAGAAGTGCTTGGATCTCCCCCAGACCTGGAATTACTGACACTGATCTTCAATTTCCTCTTAGCAGTTCACCCTCCCACTAATACATATGTTTGTCACAATCCCACCAACTTCTACTTTTCCCTGCACATAGGTAGATACAATATTTTGTTTAACCAGAAATAGGTTGGCATTTTGTCTTATAGTCTATTTGATTAAAAATAAAACTAAGCTAATTTTATAAATAGCAATTCTGTAAATGCCTGTGCTGTACGCTACCATGTAATTAATGTTTCTACAAAAGCTACTGAATTGAGTCTTACAACCAAAATTTCTTCTGATACATTATAACGACTTTGAGTCTATCAAAAAAGACTCTTTAATTGGACTTCATATTTTGCATGATACCTGGTTGGGTTCTTCGTTCTAAACCCCCAAAGACAATGTATATTAATAATTAGTGGCTATATTTTATACTTCATTTTCATCTTTGACAGCTATTAATAATTCTAAAAAGTAAACACCTGTGAGGTTGGTAAACGATCTGTCTTACAGATGGGGAAACTAACTTGTAAATGACTTGCCCAAAGCCAAATAGTCTATCACTTATAGAATCTTCCAGTTCCTGGCCTCTGATGATGTACTTGGAAGACTAGATTAGGGTTCTCTGTGGATCACACATACTGAATGTGTGAATGCACCACAGTACCAATTTACTGAAAATTACAGCTTATGCAACAGTAGGTAATAAGAGCTTGGCCAGCTATTTTCACATGACTAAAATCCTGTTAAGTGACATCTCATAAATAGTTTGCAGGGAACAGTTGAGTTACATGCATTTTAGCTGGTAATAATAGAAAACTGACATTGTTCCTTTAAATTGACACACATGGGGTTGTCTGCAACATGTTAACACTACATCTCCTTTGAGAACCGCCTATCTAGATCCACCACATGGGAATGTATGCAAGCTTGTAACCTTCTAGATGGCACTGTCCAGTGGGAGCCACATGTACATCCTTTCACGGCATCAAATGTTCAGGTTCAAGGGTATGAAACATCTACAGTCCCAAATGCATTTTGTATTCTTCAGTCGCCTCTTTATTATTCTCAGTACCCTTTCTCCTATCAGAGACCATTTCTGTTCAATAAAAACAAATTATAGTTTGAGTTAATTGTTGTTCCCTCAAGTCTATTATGTCATGGGTCAGTCATGGTTTTGACTGAAGTAGATTTGCTTTAGGGACACTCATTTCCGACAGGATTTTCAGGCAGCCACGTCCGTTTACCCTACAGGGTTCTTCATATTCAATCATCCTCCTGTTAAGAGTTTTTTTGAAAGGGCTAGCTTGCACCTTCTCTTCAGCGTTCTGTATAAACATGGTGCTTTTACCTCTACCTGAAAGGTCTCTAGTTTAGGTGGAACTTAAAATCTTCTTGTATGTCTGCGTTTCAATGTGAAGGTGTACTTTCCACCTCTGATTGAACTAGCAGTCTAAAAATAGAAATGTAGCTGTGGCAGTGCAAGTGGTGATAGGGGCTTGCTACCCTAGCAAGTTCGTAGTTTCTTGGACTGGTACATACTTGAGGCAGCTAGCCCCTTCCAGTTCTTATGCTGCAGCAGTTGCATTTCTATTTTTAATGTGCAAGTTTAATTCGAGCTAGCATAAGGTGCCTCTTCAAGCTGCAAATTATACCTCCAGGTCAAATTTTAGACATATTCTCAGTTTACCAGTTCCCCAAAACTATTATAAATCATGTGCAATGTTCTGTACATCATGCTAACTTGGATAATGTGGACAATTGCTTAACTGGTTCATTATTTCCAACAAGATTTGCAAATTAAGAGGATTCTGTTGTACTTAAACTATACTAGAATTTTTAATCCATTTTAAATACATTATTTCGAACTTCAATAATTTTTAATGAGATTGGTTGACAGTGATGTAAAATTCATATTTGGGGGAGACAGAGTGGACAACTAAATAGCTGGAAGGGATCCAGTCAGAGGATCCCTCAGAGATGAGGCAGGAGAGGAAAGGGAGAGATCCTTCAAACTGCAACTAACCACATGACAAGGTTCCTTTTGCTCAAGTTTACTATAGTCAAATATCCTTCTGAGCTAGCAGTGGAAGACATCCAGTGATGATCTGGCACCACTTAGTTAGAGAAAATGAACACAGAAGTGTTTGAAAGTTGGTGAAGTTAGGAAATTTGTAATCCAGAACAGGCCTGTAGTCTATAGTAGCAAATCATTACTGTACTGAACAAAATGGGTACAGGCTTCTAAAATCTCTTTTCTGTAAAGAGGCATTTTTTACATCTATTAAAATGTAAAATACATTTTATAGATTATTTCTAATTAAAGTTGGCATTTCCAAGATTTTTGCCAGTATCTATCTTGTTGACATTGTAGATATGTAGTTTTGAAAATCGTGAAACTTTGTGGTGTGAGGTTAAATGCGTTGAGCCAAATTTTCAGACCATACTCTACTGTTGCAGATGCATTTACTTTGCATGTCCAGTTTGGGTAATTAGTTCTCTACTTGAATGGTGTGCAGTTGTTGGCATTTGCACTCCAACATGACTCCATGTACATCTTTATTAGCACAGAATTAGAGCCCACTTCTGATAGTTTGAGGCTTGGTTAATCTGGTAAAGGAACTAATTTTTTTGTGGGGGAAGAGGATTAGGGCGGGATATCATTATTTGATTTCACAAAATTTTCAGTAAGATGGCTACTAGCAGTTAGCTTGGAAATGCTATTTTTAAACGTACATGTTTGAGAACCATTTCAGAATATATTCACTGAGAGGAATATTCTAAAAATTTCTCTTGGTGAGAAGTATAACACCACTATACTGAACAAAAGTAGAATTCTTTCATTCTCAAGTGTGTTTCTTAAATGTGGAAGGAAAGTGTTTGGCTCATTAAACCTTGCAGTGATATGTTA
This sequence comes from Trachemys scripta elegans, assembly GCF_013100865.1. Taxonomy (NCBI): domain Eukaryota; kingdom Metazoa; phylum Chordata; order Testudines; family Emydidae; genus Trachemys; species Trachemys scripta. The sequence continues at coordinate 73,866,007 of NC_048300.1, forward strand.
TGAATCTTAACTTTGACTTGTTTTCTGTGTTTTTTAATTTGCCAAGAAAAAAAACTTGCCTAAAGTTAAGTCATTGTTCCTCCCACCCCCGTTTTTTTCCCTAGATGGCAAGATTTTTCAGGAAAAGGTCCAATCAATCAAGTACCTGAGAAATTCCAGCATTAGTGGCAAATCAATTGACAGTCCTACATATTTAACTACAAGCCCAGCTGGATTTACTGCTTCACCATTGGGAGGTAAAATATTTATATTACATACCTGCTGCTAGAAAAGCATATGCTCAATTTCTGGGTTTGGCAATGAAGCAAGGGAAAAGGCTGCAACTGTTTACAGAGGTGGAACTTAGGTGAGTGGTGGCAAAGTTGGCTTAAATTCAGTCAATTGGTGCAAAATAACTAAGATTGTATCAATGTTTTATAACTTGAGCATGGTGAGAAATGATGATTTGGCCATTTTTAATTTAGTATAAAATAGAAAATCAGCATTTGATTATGCAGAGAGTACAATAATACACTTTCTGTATCTGAGATAAAGTAGGAAAACCTGTTAGGAGCAACTTATTCCAGGTATATCCCAAATTGTGTGACTTAGATGACCAGCAAGTTACTTGCCTGAGAGAGAAATTGTCAAGAGGTTTTTTTTATTACAGTACACTATTCCAGTTGAGCTTTAAAATGTAAAAAGTTTGTAGTCCATTCTCTTCATGTATGAGTGCTAAACATACTATAGTTATGCAAAGGAGATTGGATCGGGGCTAGTTAATAACTCTCACCCTTTCCCAAAATAACTTATGATACTGTTGTGATTTCAGTGCAACATTTTAGCATAAAGAGTACAAATTTTCACACCTTCCAACAAATCAGAAGTCACTCCAGCAAAAATTATGTGCCCACTTTTATTAACTAGTATGGGAAAAGTGCTCTAGACTTCTGGAATTTTAAAATGTAGTCTTTCAATGTATATTACACACATTTTCAAACAAATATCATCCCTGGATCAAAATTTAAAGTTGGGTCAAAAAAAATCTTGCAATGGAACTATCAGTGCAGCCTTAACGATGAAGTTAATGTACATCCACAATGAGGTATAATCATTGGCTAAAACTGCAGGACCCAAACAATTTAGGCAACATGTACAAGAGAAATGTGATTTGCTTCCATTTCTCACTTCCTGTTTGCGACTGTTGCAATTTCTATAATATAAAATCCAACAGTACCACATATCTGACCAATATAATACATTTTGCAGTTAATGTTGAAGCAGTTCTTCCCTTGTGAAAAGCATATTACAAATTAGCTCTTCAGATGTTATGTACCTGCTAGTTTGAGACTTGACTGTCCATTTAAAAAAAAAAAAAAAAAAAAAAAGTGAGATGCCTTTCACTTTGCTTAGAGCCATGCCATGAAATGTTGCAATCTCCTCATAAGTTTTTTGGTTTTGTTTTGTTCTTTGCATTAATACTAGTCATTTTATGCTCTCTTACATGAGGTCCTAAACAATTATAAATTCTAGTTCAGTACAAGTTATTCCTTGCTAAATAAAGAATGTTATCTATTCATCTGTCACAGATGAATGTTACAGACAGGTTTTCCTCAGATTGTTGCAAAAATATGATATTCCTGAGGACTGCACGTTTGCCTTTGCATCTCTGATTTAGCTGCAAGATGTGTAAAACCACCCAAGCAACCAGCTCTGTGCTGACTGCTGGAGGGAGTTCATATGTGTCTATTATTTCAGCAAGTGTCAGACAGTGCTTAAGAATGCATTCCTGATATGCTGACTTCAGACAGAAATATTAGCTGGTGTATCATTCTAAAACCTTTTTGGTCAAATTGCATCTTTTTTGATTATAGAAATATTGCATTAGATACTCAGATCTAACATCTTTTTATGAAGACTGTAGTGTCCCAGCACAACAATATTTTTGTGCAATACTTGCTGATAGTCCTTCAAATACTTAACTTCTACATTTAAAAATTGATTTTTCTGTGAATACAGAGTGGAAAGAAGGCTCACAGACTCCAAAGAGGAAACAGAGTAAAATATCCTGAATAAGACAAATTAAGATGAACTGGGAGTTAGTATACAGAAGTAGTTGAAGATGCAATATTTATCTTTAGTTTACATTTATCATTCAGTAAAAGTAGACAGACTAATCCAGTTTTAGGTGTTGCATGTTTGTGACTCTGAGATCAGAGTTGCACCTTTAAACATTGCAATCTATATACACAACTTTACTTATTCAACATTTGGCCATATTCAAACACTTAATCTTTTAGGATATTTTTTTTATTTAAATCTTTAGTCATGTATTTGTTCAGGGTTTTATTGCCAACCTACTTAACTGAAGGGATCAGACATAACAGAACATACCACTTAAATAGCAGATTCTATAAGGTTATATCTTTAAATCAAAACAAAATTAGAAGGACCAAAAAAAGACCATTCTGCTTTGTGAAAATTAACTTCTATATACATTATTTTATTGCAATATGCTGTAACTCATGTAAACTGAATATTCTGTCTCTGAAATCAAATGTCTCAATAGTTGAGCAAACTTTATGGCCTGCTATTCCAAATTAATGTGGTATCTGTTCATAGTTGATTTAATGTTTGGGGCGGGAAACGGGGATTGTCAGTATAATAAGCCAAAAGTCACATTACTTTGTGCATTTTGTGGATATGTTAGTTGGTGGTGAAACAGAACATTAACATTTCTAATGTGGCTTCTAATACAAAATAGATGCTAAGAGTATTTTGTGTTCTCTTCCCCAGGAAACATTATTTCCAAGATTAGCGTACCACAGATAATACTCTCTCAGGCACTTCAACGGCGTTGCAAAAGCCTACCAGCATCTCCTACCTCCTCACCACAAGTGCATCCAAAAAGGCTACCTGGCAGCTTAGGTAGAAGTATTGATGACTTGCAGGAAGTTCGGGAGAGTGACTCTGATCCACAGGAAAAAAAAATTTTTGTGGAAAGCTCTGAAACATTAAAAAGGGTACAGGAGGAACTCTTTGTCAGCAGCTGTGAGTCTGCAAAAACAGTTTGTGACTCAGAGTTAACATCTGCTGAAGCATTGGTTGACATTTCAAAAGAAGAACTAGAATTATCTGAGAACAAAGAGCTAAATGCAGAACTGAAAAGTAACGAGGATGATGGTGTTGCAGTTGAATCATTGTTGCGCCGTCCTGACAATCTGAAGGGGCTGCCTTCATTTCAGAAAAGTCAAAATAATTTTGCAGGCTTGGGTCTAGCGTTTTCTGCTCAGAGTGGATCATCCTCCGTTGCTTGCTGGCCAAGCCTCACTGATAGGACTGTACTTCCTGAAGACTGGGAAAGTCTTACCTTCTCTTCAGTTAGTGAAGAGACCTTTAAAAGATCAGAAAGACCTCATTATAGGTATGCACGCACTTTTTTTTTAAAGAAACCTACAATACCTCAACATTCCAGAAATAATTCTAATAGTACAGTAATTTCTGCCATAACATATAGAATAGTTTCTCATTGACTTGACAAACATTTTGTGGTTCTTGCTCTGGACTACATATTTTGTAAAAAATAGCCAATAAGTGTGAAATTTAGTGTTACATCTGTAGTGAAAGCTTGCAAATCTATTAATTAAACTAGTAGTATGCTAAAAAATTGCTTTTGTTTCAAATTCCACATTATTTGGCTAATCCCTGCCTTGAAGGGTTAACTGTTTGTATGATGCCTAGCACAGTGGGGACTTGAACTTGACCGAAAACTTCGGACACTACTGTAATACAAATAACTCTAGTCATGTTGCCCTCTGACTGCAGTCAAGAATTAAGCCCTAAAAAAAAGGACGAAGAGGAGAGTGTTGGGAAGAGTTTGGGGAAATACCTTTGTCAGACAGTCATTAGTCTGACCTTTGTCTAGCTATACTGAAAGAAGGACAGATGCTTGATATGGTTTTAATCATGCCACAACTTTATTATTAGATGTCTGGGACTACCCAGCAGATAAACAGGTACAGTGCAGGTATCCTCATGTTCTTTCAATATCTACTCAGGGAAGTTCTGCCAGCCCCCTCTCTTTCCATCCAGGTTTCCCATCCAACCCATTGCTGGGATCTCAAAGGAGAGCTAAGGTGGGCTATAAGAAAAGGCGGTTGGCTCCCTGCCAGATCAGTCATAGGAGCCCCAAGCCACCCCATTCTGCTCCTTTAACCAGCACTTCCCTTTAAATCCTTTACCAAGCCATTTATCCAGTCACTATACACCCCTCCCCCCATGGAGTACCTGCACTGAACATCTGCCCCACACTTACATAATGATTTGCAAGATATAGCCTAACTTCCTTCACGCACCATAACAAAGCCCCCCCTCCCACCACGAACCCACTGTGGTGAAAGCTCTGGGGAAGGTTTTAACACCCCCCACCCCCAACCACACACACACACACACACACACTCTCTAAGTAAGCCAAGCTGGTGGTGAGGGAAAAATTCCTTCCCAGCCCCCTAAAAAGGAGTGGCTTCACCTGCTCTTGGGGAAAAAAGGCTTCTCGTGCAGGTTTGCCCCTTTTCAACCACTCAGCCCTTCCAGGGGATGAATCAGCATCACCATGCTGACCCACTCCCCCTTTTGAAGCCGCTTTTGAGCCTCTCCGACCCCACTGTAAAGCTCTGTTCCTTCTCATTCTGCAAGCTGGAGAACACCCCTTTCGCCCTGTGCGCTTAAACATGCGGTGTGGTCACTTTCCCCCTGCAGGTAGCCTGTAATGGCATTTATACACGCCTATGGTTTATAGGCAATTCGATATAGTAATAGCACATTTTCCTCTTTGTTTTCAGATCCACAGAAGATTGCCTTGTGCTTACATGCTGTGGATTGTATGACCTCTTACGTGGAGTTCTTTTAATCTTGCCAGATATTATGCTAGAAGATGTGATAGACAAACTTATTCAGCCTGACACTCTTATCGTTCTTGTGAACCATCCATCTCCTCTCATACAACAAGGAGTCATTAAAGTAGGAGCATATACAGTCTAAATGTTTGCAACTTAGATAAGCATATAAACTAGCTCACTTGAATATATGCAAAGTTTGATCTAAGATATTCTTTATATGCAGATTGTTAGCAAAAATAAGATTGACTTCTTTATTATATTCCCCTAGTTTTATCCCCACAAAGCCTTTTTAAAACTGAGTTGATTATATCTAGATGTTTGAGAATTTCTTCATAAAAAGTATCTTTTCAATTGATAGTTAAACTATAGAATCATAGAATATCAGGGTTGAAAGGGACCTCAGGAGGTCATCTAGTCTAACCCCCTGCTCAAAGCAGGACCAATCCCCAAACAGATTTTTGTCCCAGATCCCTAAATGGCCCCCTCAAGGACTGAACTCACAACCCTGGGTTTAGCAGGCCAATGCTCAAACCACTAAGCTGTCAAATTTATGTAAGTTAGAGATAACAAAAGAAATCAAATCCTATGATGGGAGCAAATAGCCCATAAAAATGGGAGTAACATGGTAGAAAAATAAATGACCATCCTTCAGTAATGGGTAGTGCATCAAAAAAAATTATTTCCTCCAGTGTTTGCTTAGTCCTGAAATCCTTCCTCGAGATAGAGTTCCCACTGCAGTCAGTGTGACTCTTGCCTGGGTATTAACTTAAACTGACTGTGGGTTTTATCTTGATTTTTGTCAGAGTGGTTTTGTCCTCCTTCTGAAGAGGGAAAACAGTTTGCAATGGAGAATTTTGCTCTTGAGGCAGGGCCTAAGGAGTAGCTTTGGCTTGTAGTTTGAAGAGGAACTTCAAATATTTAGTTAAAAAGATGGATGGATAGATAAATACAAAGTAAAACCACTTAAGTCACCAATCAGTAACAATTTAGATAAAATGTAAAATAAATTTTTAATATTATAAACTTTTTTGTTCAGTCTTTCATATAAATAAATATAATTAGCTAGCTAGCTAGACCTATGAGGGAAGACTGAAACAATTGGGTTTGTTTAGTCTGGAAAAGAGAAGAATGAGAGGGGGGACATAAGTTTCAAGTACATAAAAGGGTGTTACAAGGAGGAGGAAGAAGAATTGTTCTTCTTAACTCCTGAGGATAGGACAAGAAGCAATGAGCTTAAATTGTGGCAAAGGAGGTTAAGGTTGGACATTAGGAAAAACTTCCTAACTGTCAGGATGGTAAAGCACTGGAATAAATTGCCTAGGAAGGTTGTGGAATCTCCATCATTGGAGATTTTTAAGAGCAGGTTAGATAAACACCTGTCAGGGATGGTCTAGATAATACTTAGTCCTGCCATGAGTGCAGGGGACTGGACTAGTTGACCTCTGGAGGTCCCTTTCACTCCTATGATTCATTGAGGTCAATGGAAAGTGCAAACACAATCAAAGGAAAGAATTTGTCACTTAATTTGGAATCTGAAAATTTTTAAATCTTCCTTTCTGAATGGAGCATGTTGCAAACAAGAATATTTAAATTTCCAAGGAAATAATGCATAAAAATGTTTAATCTTGAATCAAAATTGTGCATTTCTTTCTAGCTGTTGGATGCATATTTCAACAGAGCAACCAGGGAACAAAAGGAAAAATTCTTAAAGAATCGTGGCTTCTCCTTGTTAGCCAACCAGTTGTATCTCCACCAAGGAACTCAGGAACTTGTGGAGTGCTTTTTGGAAATGCTCTTTGGTCGATCTGTTGGTCTTGATGAAGAGTAAGTATTGCTTTTCTTCAGCATTCAGAAGATTCACTGTTTTAGTTCAAGCAATGATATTGAGTTGTCTTCTCAGGGCAAGGATATAATTGCATTTAAGTCCCCACCATATTTTCAATAGCAGACAGCCTTATAAACCAGTTCCTCACCAAAAATGCTTCTGATTGCAAGTTTATTGGAACTCTAAAAACTCAGTTTATCTCAGTTTTCCCTTAATTACCAGAATATGGTGCACCTTCACTTGACCTTTCATGAGGAGAGGAAGCCCCATATCTTTGTTCAATATTGAGGCCTCTCTACATCCTTTGAACTTACCATATTCTGTTTAGCCCTTGCCATTCTCCAGTCAGAGCCCATATGAGACTCTGGGCAATATTAACAACTCAAACACCACCATAGACCCCGCCTACCAAAATGTGACAACTAGCTAGAAAAAAAATTCGGTGCCAACTACTACCCTAATCTGCATCTGAATCAAAATCTCTAGATTTTCTTTAGTGTCATCTCCGCAAATTGTATTACATCAGGGATTGGCATCCTTTGGCACGTGGCCCGTCAAGGTAAGCCTGCTGGCAGGCTGGGCTGGTTTGTTTACCTGCCGCGTCCACAGGTTCGGCCGATTGCAGGTCCCACTGGCTGCGGTTTGCTGCTCCAGGCCAATGGGGGCTGTGGGAAGCAGCATGGGAACTGCGATAGGCCAAACCTGCGGGCACGGCAGGTAAACAAACCAGCCTGGCCCGCTAGGGGGCTAAAGGTTGCCAATCCCTGTACTACATCCTTGAACCACAAAGAGGCGGAATCCCACGGAAGCACTGCGGAAAGAGAAAAATCTCACTTTAAGCAGGCCATTCTGCCAAAGCGGTGGGAAGTAATTTTTCTCTGAATATATAGCTAGTCGGACCCTTCTATTTAATGCTGCAGAGATCTAACAATACAGAATGGAGAGTCAATATCCAAGTATAGCCAAAGGCCCACAATCTGCCCAATCAGGAAAAAGCTCTTGCTTCAGTTGCCTACTATAGTGCAAGATCAGTACTCACAGATTATTTCCTACATATACCAGAAGTTAACCACTCATGCTAATAGGAAGCTTTGAACCTGCCAGATGTCATACCAGCCCCAAGAAGGAAAGCAGACCTCTCCTCAGAAAGGACTGAGGTGGATGGGGATGAGACTTAGCCTTTTAGGAATCCGCTATGATGCTTACTTCAGAATATATTAGTCATGGTGTGGTACAATGATCTATTTTTAATGGTAATTTAATTTCCTTTTCCATTATGTGATAGAAAGTCCTAATGCAAGGACTGTAGTTCAGTTTATGGCTTCTGGAGTTGAAATGAACAAGAGGTATTCATCCTTGATATAATTAGTTTCAGCAGTAATGAATACAGTATATCAAAGCCTCCTCTTGGTCAGTGGATTATTTTATTACAGCAAACCCATACCTCATTTCGTGACAGTGGCACTGCAAGCTGCAATATTTTATTATGAGAAATAGAATGAGTCATAAGAAAACTCTTGTGCCACTGGCTTTTAGTAAAAGCTGAAAGTCAGATATTTCTGTTTATGAAATGTGTAGTGTAAACCTATTTGTAGTAGCTAAACTTCATTAATATCTCTTTTAGGGGTCTCATTTCCCTGTAAGCCTTCCAAACATTTTTTTGTAATTCTTATTACCATTAACAGATTAGATAAGCATTGCCATTGACATGAAATGAAATACCATGGAAATCACTCCCATCCCCTGGCCAGTACATAACAGTTAGCGTAGAGACTCCTTAGTATTCATAATCTTTTCAATAATTCAAAATTCAGTTGTGCATACTGTGATGATTATTTTAAGGACAGACGATGATGAATTCCTATTTGTTTCTATTTTAATAGATTTGACATGGAAGATGTAAAAAATGCTGGACTTTTTCAAAAATGGTGTGTCATTCCTGTTCTGGGACTTATAGAGAATTCTCTCTATGACAACGTACTGCTGCATAATTCCTTTTGCCTTCTGCTACAAATCATAAATTCCTGTTCTAAAATGGCAGACATGCTGCTTGATAATGGTTTGCTGTATGTGCTGTGTAATACTTTAGCAGCCCTTAATGGTCTAGAAACAAAGTAAGTGTTGCATTACTTGAATATTTCAGATTCACTCTAAAAACAATTTACAAGTTCACATTAGATTATTTTAAGCATAATTTTATTTATATACACACATATACACCCTTCTAATTATTTTTCAATGGGGTATGATTCTGAAATGAAAATCAGGCCCAGTGTATTTAATGCCTTGCTTCACTTATGCTTAAGAGGCACTTCTTTTTAATAGCCGTGTGTGTGCTCTTTCCTTCTCCAAAAAAAAAAAAAAAAAAAAGCCTCATACTTTTGTGTGTGTGTAGGTCTAATTTTGGAAACTCTTGTAAAATCTCATTGATCCATTTGAGAACTTGTTAAAGCAAGAAATGTAGGTTTTTTTATTAGTTACCACATTTTTCAAGCGCCTCTTTTGAAAACTTACTTAGCAAAAAGTGTTTTGTCCAGTTACTATGGCAATGACTTATTAATTTGGGGGGAGGGAGCAAGTGCTTAAATTCCATTGACTGATGGGATTTAGGCATGTGCCTTGTTGAATAGGTTTAAATTTAAGCATGTGCATAATTGCTTTATCAGGTCATAACTTGCAGATTTTATGGATTCTTTTATGACATTAACTTAGATATAATCAATAGTAGAGAATTGACATTTTGTACAGAATTCTAGTACAAAGTATCTATTACAGCTCTAAATCACTCTTGTTTTTTCAGATAACTTGGTCATACATTTTTGTAATAGACATTTCGCAGTCTTAAATTTAGTTGAATAAATTAGATATTGTACTTTAATTTGTACCCACAGCAGTCGTCTCCTGGTGAGCCATAGTTGTACGTTGGATCAATGGATAATGCTACGTTTAGTCTTAAAGTAAATTTAGTTTTAAAATCTGTCTCATTCATCATGGCAGTTCTTAAAACCTCGTTAATTTTCACTGTGTACTTGTCTAACATTTCCATTGTGCAATTCATCTGTAAATGGTAGCTAACAAATGTGTTGAATTAGATGAGTTAAATAGCTAATCTACCTTCCAGTAAAATAAATGTACAAGTTGTGGTAGTCTTTTCAAAATAGAGGATTTTCAAATGCAATGAACCAATGTTAGAAGATTTAAACATGGGACAGTTTGAATGCAAAACTGGAAGGAGGAAAAACGTTCAAGAATCCTCCTGGCCCCTCCAATTTTCTCCATATTGGATCTGACTTATTGTAGAGAGGACAAGGAATTTGGCTTGGCTAGCTGCTCTGAGGCTCATCCCATTCCTTGCCCAGCTGGCTGTTATGTCTGCTATGCTGTGCATGCTGAGGGAATGACATAGGCAAGGAGCCAGATGAGTTTACAGCAGAGCAGAGTCCTAGCTTCTGGGAGGTAGTGGCCACTGCTGGCAAGGAGGTCGCTGCTAAAAGCATGCCTTTCAACCTACCAAGCCTCAACTGTGGGATGCAGTTTGTAACAAAGACCAAAAATAAGGGACGCAACAAAATTATTCATGTAGGAAATAAAAATTTGATTAATTTCTTTAGTATAAAGGACTTATAGTCATAGTTCTTTACTTTTGATGTAAATGATGTTCAGCAATTAAACTAAGGAGGTCATTAAATTTGTGTAGCACCTAGGAAACTTTGAGACTTAAATGAGCAATGTCCTTCACTGAAAGACAGAGATGGGACTAAAAAACTGGAAGTCAGGTATTTTCCTTGTCTTGGGTCATGATTCCCAGGTTGGGAAACCCAGATGTAAGTCACACTATACTATGCAACTAAACATCAATCATGGACAAGAAGCAATAGCATTCTACTAAAAATGTGATCTGTGGCTGACCTGCAGGAGCAACTAGATGCAGTTTACAGAAGAGATGCAGTTTACATAAGAATATTCTGCTACTCTCATCCAAAGAATAGCTGCACTGTTCACGATCTAATAATGCACTAAGTTTACCCAAAAAAGCTGATATGTTTAAAAATATTTTACATACTTCCTTTTTGAAATCTAAACAGAGGAGAAAGTAAAACTGTTTGCCCATGTGTTCAGTTACTCTGGCGCAGAACAAATATTCAGAATTGTGAATGTTCAGTATAACATTAATTTATGGTTGCAAAACTGGAGAGAATAGTACAGTGTTTAAAGTTCAGTAATTTGAGAACTTCATAATTCAGATCTGTTCTTCACTTAAAGTAAAAGTCATTTGCTTTCAAGACCATTATATGGAACTTCATTCTTAACACTGGAATCTCTTCCAAAGATAGCTAATGTTGCCTTTTATGTGTCAACAGTTTGTTTCCCGTCTTCAGCAGTATCAGATTAAGTGTGGCAGTGTTTGGATTTTGTAACATTATCTGTAAATTACTTTTCCTTCTACTAACCATACCAAGTACTGTGTTAATTTTTTGTATTCATATGAAACGATCAGAATTAAAATGGCACTATTTGTAGTAATTATATCTGACTTTGTTTACAGCATTCCTTTGAATGACTACAAGCTACTTGTGTGTGATATACAACAATTACTAGTAGCAGTCACAATTCATGCCTGTAGTTCCTCAGGTTCTCAGTATTTTCGTGTTATTGAGGACCTCATTGTACTACTGGGACATCTTCAAAATAATAAAAATGAGAAGACACAAAGTAAGTCATAAGCTTTCATTTCCACAGGATTTTAAAATGTAACCGCTAACTTTCTCATAGGAATATCCTCTGTGAAATCTATCACAAAAAGGGCTAATTGTTAGAATTGATGGGGTACCTGGTTGTGTACCTTATTTTCCTGTAAGTGACCCTTGTACAATAGTGACTTAATTACAGTCCTAATCTGTGGCTTATAAATATGTACCAGCAACTGGAGTTCTGCCTGGGCATCTGAAGTAAGAGGCCTAGAATGGAATATTTGGAGTATTATGAAAATAGTGACAAGTATCAGAAGGGTAGCCGTGTTAGTCTGAATCTGTAAAAAGCAACAGAGGGTCTTGTGGCACCTTTGAGACTAACAGAAGTATTGGGAGCATAAGCTTTCGAGGGTAAGAACCTCACTTCTTCAGATGCAAGTAATGGAAATCTCCAGAGGCAGGTATATATCAGTGTGGAGATAACGAGGTTAGTTCAATCGGGGAGGGTGAGGTGCTCTGCTAGCAGTTGAGGTGTGAACACCAAGGGAGGAGAAACTGTTTCTGTAGTTGGATAGCCATTCACAGTCTTTGTTTAATCCTGATCTGATGGTGTCAAATTTGCAAATGAACTGGAGCTCAGCAGTTTCTCTTTGGAGTCTGGTCCTGAAGTTTTTTTTGCTGTAAGATGGCTACCTTTACATCTGCTATTGTGTGGCCAGGGAGGTTGAAGTGTTCTCCTACAGGTTTTTGTATATTGCCATTCCTGATATCTGACTTGTGTCCATTTATCCTCTTGCGTAGTGACTGTCCAGTTTGGCCAATGTACATAGCAGAGGGGCATTGCTGGCCTATGATGGCATATATAACATTGGTGGACGTGCAGGTGAATGAGCCGGTGATGTTGTAGCTGATCTGGTTAGGTCCAGTGATGGTGTTGCTGGTGTAGATATGTGGGCAGAGTTGGCATCGAGGTTTGTTGCATGGGTTGGTTCCTGAGTTAGAGTTGTTATGGTGTGGTGCGTGGTTGCTGGTGAGAATATGCTTAAGGTTGGCAGGTTGTCTGTGGGCGAGGACTGGCCTGCCTTCCAAGGTCTGTGAAAGTGAGGGATCATTGTCCAGGATGGGTTGTAGATCACTGATGATGCGTTGGAGAGGTTTAAGCTGAGGACTGTAGGTGATGGCCAGTGGAGTTCTTCTGTTAGTCTCAAAGGTGCCACAGGACCCTCTGTTGCTTTTTACATGAAAATAGTGATAATATTCAGAGAGTCTATATAATAGTTATTTCCATTTATAACTTTTAATAAAATTATGAAGATATTAAAATTTGGTGGCTGTTTTTCCCAAAGGGAGGGGAGTCTTTGCTTTGTAACTGATACTGTGACATACATCTATTATTGGGGTGGTTTTGCAATGACTTTCTTGGAAGTACGTAGTTTTGATATATTTTTAAATTTCTTGCCCCTTTTAATTTCCATCAGAGTCTCGAAAAAAAGCTTGTCACCTCTTTTTGAAACCAGTGTTGAAATGTGTTTTTTCAAAAGTTTTTATAATGTGTGAAATTCTATTATTTTGGTGTTTATAGAAATAGATGTAAAGGATAAAATGAAAATAAGAAGTTTCTGAAATGTTAGCATGTTTGTTTATGTAAACTACCTTGAGGAAAATGTCATTGTTGCCTCTCATTTGTAGACATGGCAATTGCTCTGCAATTCAGAGTTCTTCAGGCAGCTATTGAATTAATAAAAGCTACAGCAAACCAAGACTCTCAGGATCTGGCTAACTCTTTACGTTTACCTGCTACCCATCATCACGCAATGTTTCAAAAACGTAAAAGCATTGCTGGTGAGTGATAATTTAATAGTATGTTGTATTAGAGAATTTTATAGCTTCTCCTGCCCTCGTTATGTGTTGGAGCCAGTCATATTTTCCTACCCTGGCATTCAATGAGACAGAAGTTGTAAAAGTGTGTATCTGTGTACTTGTGTTGATGAGTTCCCTGCAACTTTACTTATGGTACTACAGCCCATTTCACCAATCAATGTACTGCTATGTTTGGGAAACATAAGTCTAGTGCAAATAAGGTGACCAGATGTCCCAATTTTATAGGGACAGTCCTGATTTTTGGGTCTTTTTCTTATGTGGGCTCCTATTACCCCCAACCCCTGTCCCGACTTTTCACATTTGCTGTCTGGTCACCCTAAGTGCAAATCCACCTGTGGAAAAAATGATGATCTAAGTTTTCTATGTTCTATGTAAGGTGAACAGTAGCGTAAATTTTGTACGAATTTTGAATTCAGTAGGTGTGCAGAATAAGTGTTGCTTATACGTTGAAAGAAGGGAGTGCAGCAATACTTTCTCCTTCACCTAACACTGCACCATCCCTGAAGACTCCAGAGCCAAATTCAACTTGGATTTGAAATAATGAGTTAACAAACATACCTATATAACCCCTCCCTGCACATACACACCTTACATTAAAATAACATTTAGATTACAAAGACGCACATTGAAGTTAGGAAATGGCAGAATGAAGGTTGCCTATATAATTTGTCCTCCTTGCATTCTGGTAGTCTTTAATTACATGATCACATGCTACTGTTTTCCACAGGGTTATGTGATCATATAATTAAAGACTGCATCATAATGCATATGCAAAAAGGCAACTTTAATTCTGGCATTTCCTAACTTGAGCATGTGTCTTTGCAACCTTACATTCTTTTTCATACAGTATTTGTATATAACTTCTTAATCTTTAAACAAACCAACCCTGAAAAATAATTGTCATGTAGTATCATATGGACCTCCTCCCCCCCCACTTGGGACATGAACAGGGTTCTGATCTTTACATCCACAGTCTACAACTTAAGCTAACAGAGTAACTAATAGAGGATGAGAACTCACTATTGCTATGTGGTCCAGCTATTAGAGGGGGATGATAAATTAGTGCAGATTTTTAAGTTTCAAGTTCCTGCTCCAAAGCATATAGGTGGTAGCACTTCTGAAAGAATGTGGTTTTTTTTTTTAACATGAAAAAAAACGTGTTTTTAAGAATGAGATTAAGGAAAACTAACTGAACTGTTTTAACTGAAACTTTCACACAAAAAAATCCGCTTGAGGTAGACACCTGGCATGCATAATTTCAATTTGAACCATTAGTTTCATAAGCAAGTAAATGCTGTAATGGAAAGTGTTATGAAACCTTCACTCTAGGTAGCACTACCAGTTCAGACTATAATAGTTTGTGAAACATTTTTGTGAAGTGCTTTTGGATTCTTTGGCTGAAAGGTGCTCTGTGAATCTAGGTCATTATATTCAGCTGCATTTAAGATTTCACTGAAGACTGTTACATTAAAAAACTGATGTGTGTTCTGTTAATTGTTTAAAACAAAGGTTCAGTTGCAATGAAAGATTCCATTATTCCTCGTCTACCAAAACAACACTTCTGTTCCTACAGTCGACTTCTGATGCCCCCCTCCTTCAGCCTGTTAAATCAGGAGCTGTCCCTCCAGTCCCTTACTGGATCCACTTCATATACGTTCCCTACAGAAGCAGGTGCAGTAGTGGGGTCATGCCTACCAATTCATTCTGCAAAAACATTTCGCAGGAAATGTTTTACAGGATTAGATATGAAATAGATGTATCTATCAAAATAACTTCTGATAGATCAATATGAAATGTGTTTACCTTTCAGAGCTGTTAACCTCACTGATCTTAGTTCACATTGCTGAAAACCTACATTCTATAAGCATGTTAGTATAAGAACAATTAACTTTTAAATAACAGCAGTAATGAGGTAACATTATAAAAGTAGGGAAGTGAAACAGTGACTGTTCAGAAGCTGTTTTGTACAGTGAATATTTGAGAAATTACATCATTTTGAAAACTCTAAAGAAAATAGATAATGTGCTATAGTTTAGAGATTTGATGAAGCACTCATCTTAAAGACTTTAATGCTCTGTTATTACATGAATTTTATATACATTTCCTTTTCAAGTGGAAAAACTGTCACACATTTCCAAATTTAAACAAGAACCTGGACATTCCTTGTTCCTTTTTAAAGAAATATATTTCAAATATTTTCCCTCATAACCACAACCAATTTTCTTTCCTAGATGAGAGCTATTGGTGCATGCAATTAATTTACGAATGTGATATTTAATCTATTCATGAGGATGCTATTGATATATTTCTCTACACTTAAAGGTTCCAGGAAATTTTCTCTTGCTCAGTCTGACACACTGGTGATGAAAATGCGTTTAGTAGCAAGTGATGAACTTAACATGATGATGCAGCGGAGAATGAGCCAAGAGAATCCTATTCGAGCCACTGAGAATGAGCTTATACAGAGGTTACAGAGACTCACTGTTCTAGCAGTTAACAGGTTCATTTATCAAGGTAGGAACAGGGGAAAAAAATATACAGTAACTATGCTTATAATGACCTCACCGCACATTAAGTGGTGGGAATTGCTGTGTTGCTTGTTGGAAAAAGAGTGTGCCCTTTTAAGGGCTAGAAAGGCAGGGAGAGGCTTTCTGCTGCACTGCAGACCATGTCAGTGTGGGGATGCCGACTCTTCCCTCCCCCAGGTGACCAGCAGGGAGGGCAGGGACTATATAGGTCCATGCTGATGCAGGAAAAGCCCTCTTTTACCTGGATCAGGTGGAGCAGTAGCCACCCTCCATCCATGGAAGTGGTGAAATATCGGGTTTTGTCAGGATCTGCTGCACTAGTTGCTACTTTCTTGGGGGTTTGGAAAGGAATTTTCCCTTCCCCGCCAGATTGGCCAAGGCAAAATGGGGTTTTTTTGCCTTCCCCACAGTGGGTTTTGGGGGGAGGAGGGGGAGCTTAGTTGGGATGAACATGAAATGGGAGTTAGGCTATGATGTGGCAACTTATTATGTAACATGGAGTGGATGTCCAGTGTAGGTATTCCATAGGGAGGGGATACAGTGATCAAATAAAATGGATTGGTAATGGATTTAAAGGGGGTATCCTTCAAAGGAGTGGAAATGCAGGAAGGGGGATTTTGGGCTCCTATGTCTGGTATGGCGTGAAGCCAATCCCCCTCTCCTTTATATCTCCCTCTATTTGAGGGAGGCAGGAATTTTGAGGTCCCAGCAGTGGGTTGGCTGGGGACCAGGATGGTTAAGCAGGAAGACCGATGGAAGGCTCCTCCCCTCCACCCCACCCCCCAATATATATTGAAATGATTAAGCAACTTGCCTGCACTGTGCACTTCTAATTGTCAGGTCCTCCCAGCATATAAGAATAAAGTTGTTGCCTAATTAAACTACATCCAGTATCTCCTGTCCTCCTTCCAGCATAGCCGGACAAAGGATTGTTTTATACTTGTTGTTGCCTTACAGTGCCAATGTTTTGTTACATTAAAAATGTATTAATGTTCTTAATGTGTTATGGGTATGAACAGAGCGGAGTTTATTTGGTGTTAGGACTCTCAAAATTTGGGTTAATGTTTTTGTTTTTTTTTGTTTTTTTTGTTTTTCCATTTTAAAATTTATCCTCACCACTGGTGCTTAGTCTCTGCTTCTTGTCTTAAATACTTGACAGATTGGATCTAATTTTTATCTCATTGAACTGGACCAGTTCATGTGAGAAATGTCTAAGGCAAGGGGGAGCTTTTCTAGTTTGCCTCTCACCTTTGAGATTATTAGGTACAGAAATGTAGGTCAAATTTAGAACTCTTCTAGAATAATGCATACCTGACAATATTTGCAACTTTTAAAAATAACTTGCCTAATTTTTATAAATTTCACAGACCTATTGCACATATCTCTCACCCATGCCACTTCATGCATTCATTCCACCACCCACTTTCCTTCAATTTGTAGTCTTTACATACAGACTTTCACTCCACACCTACTTCTTTTCCAATTCTAGAACTATAGGCATATACACTCTCTTTGCATACATATAGCTACTCATTCTCCACATCCATTTTCCCAACACCACATCCATCCATCCATTCCACATGCACCCATACCTGCCAACTCTGGGGTTTTCCCAGTAGACTATGCGTCTGCGGAAATTCTGTATGACTGTCCTTCCCCATTTCCCTATGTCCCTACAGCCATGTGCTGCCACCAATTTACCTCACATTCCAGGTCTTGACTCCCCCACCTTCTCATAAGTCTTTTGGGGAGCAGAAGGTCTCCCCCACTTCAACTCCTGCTGGTTTCAGGGGGTGGGAGGTTGCCAAGCAGGGCCTGTGATGCTTCTTAAGGCACCCATGTCTGTGAGTCCCCTTGTTACCAGCTGCTTCCAATTTGAGGAACTCTTGCTTGTGCTAGCAGAGCATTAGCCTCCTAACACAACCAGCCTGTCAGCCACTCAGGCACTGTCTTCTGGACTATACCAGCCCTGTTTTTTTGCCTTGCTGGATGACAACAAATGTACCCCAGCCCTGAGTCCCTTCTGTGGTATCCAGGTCCTGATCACTGGATACCCACAAATCTCAGATCCTCTGTACCCAAAGGAACAGTGTAACACAGTTCACCAGTTTTATCTTAGACCAATATTGTATCTTGTATTACACACAGCACTTGAATTCAATTATAAAACAAAAGGAAATTTATTAAAGAGGGAAATAGAGATTCAGATAAGAAATAGTGTGAGAGATGTTAACAAATGGTTATATCTAAACCAAAGTTGTAACAAGCATTCTAAACCTTAAATTTAACTAATTCCTGTCCTGAGAAGTTTCTCACCCAGTGTTGTCTCCAGTGTTTTCAACCAAGCCTGGTTGAGATCCCTTTTTCATGAAGCAAACTTGCTGTCAATTTAATTCCTTGGTGAAGGATGCCTGTCTCTCTTTGTACCACGAATATACCAGAACAGACCTTTGGTGTTCACGTCAAGATATGGTCCCCCTCTTGCCGTTTGCCTCTTCCTGTTAGTTTTGTTCTGAAGTCTCTGCCAGCTTTTCATTAGATTTCTAAGCCAAATGCTAATGGACTCCTATTGTATGACTTGCAATACACCAAGTGTCCTGTCCCCAGTTTAAGGAAACTTTTATATGCAACAGAAATCTAGTGTATGTGGGTTCAGTGTCCATATCGCTTGTCAGAACCATTCCATTTACTAAAGTTAGTCAGTCACCTTTGTTTGCCCCATTTCTGTGAATTTGTTTAATTTTTAACGAGAATCATGTTCTTTAGGGGCCACTTTTGCTGTTTATGGGGCTTGAAATGTATGGAAGTTCTGCATGTGAAATAGTTGCAGAATGGAGTCTTTAAATGATTAGCTCTAATTTTTAATTTGGTTTAACCAGTGTCTAGATTAACTATTTTATATATTCACAGTGTAGTACAGTGGATATTTGACTAGTACTGCTTACAGTACACTAGGATTAAGTTGGCATGGTCTGAGATGCCATTGATCTGTTTGTGCTTCTTAACATTTAAGAACCTACTGAAGATTGTTTTGATGTATTGGGTACACCAGAGACCACAATTCAATGCAGACTTTCAACATCCCAGCTGGAAGCCTCTGAAGAGGAGGACCAACGAGAACTGCCTAATAATACAAATTCTTTTCTGAAAGAAATGTTCAAAATGATGGTTGAAGGAATCAAAGTATCTATTGTAAGTAACTAGACAGTATATCTGTATTACATCGTATTGCTTAAGGAGCCCCCACTGGGGCAAATGCTGTGTCTCTGTAGGACTGTTCCTATTCATAAATGTTCAGTTTTTGTTGCATCTCAAGATGTATCTCAGGTATTATAACACAAATGCAATTTGTCACTTGGCCACTGCATAAAAGAAAGTATCCTGATATTGGATAAGTTTTGACCTTTACGTAAATTGGTGCTCATTTAAAAAAACAAGACAAAACAAAAATTTTTGAAGGGGGGAAAAAACGTTTTAGAATCAGTTGTTCTTTTGGGTGGGGGGGGTGGGAGGTGTCTGTCAATACTTCTGAGGCTTGTCATAGCTGAACTCCCATCCTTCAGATTTCAGCAAGGCCATAGAAGATGTGCAGTAAGGGGAGTTCCGAGATACGGAGATAATATTCATTGTTTTTGGGGTGAGAGTAGCTTTTGTCCACGTGGAAAACTTGAAGCATTTAGTTTTATATCTAAAAAGAAGAAATTATAGCTATTTCTCCCCCCCACCCCCAAAAAGGACATGGCCAAAAACTGTTTCCCTGAATGCTGCTGTTGGTTCACTGTACTCCTATGTTCCCAAGGTGAGCTTGCAATGGATTTAATGAAAATTTGACTTGTCATTTTCTGTTCCTTTATGACTTAAGGAACATGTGAAAGGGATTAACTCTTTTAACCTTGGAACTATCAGGAACGCCACATCTGGTCTTCTCAGACCTTTTTGCTTGAGTATCGTTTGGAGGTCCCAGGAATGTTTATTGTGAACTCTAGATATCAAACTGTCAACTAAAGTGTTAATCTTTAGCAAAGGCTTCCTTCATGAAAAATTGCAACTAGTGATTGATTATAATTAGTGATTAAAGTTAACAAAAATGAGGGTTTTTTTAAACAATTTGATTAAAAATCCTGTCCCTCAGAGTTGGTCAACTTTCACTCTTGGCTGTTGTGACAACATTGTTTTGTTAGTTCAACATCCTAGTCTTCCAGCTTAAACCAGAACTGAATTTCTAATATCTGAAAAAAAAGAAAAATAAAAAACACCTTCGTCATCTTTATATATCAACCCTTTTTTCCCTTTGTAAGGTCATCTTTAAACCTCTGTCCCAGTAAATAATTATTTGTAAATGTGCTTCCTCAATAAGATTTTTCTACCAGATTTACTCTATCCTTTCCTGTTCCAGTTTTCTTTGCAAGCTTATGTTGTATGCTCTATGCAAAGTTCTGATCAGAGAAACCCGGTTTACTGGGATCGGAAAACAAACCTCTTCTTGCTTTAGGCTACAAGCAGAATCAGCACTCCTAGGCAACAGTGGAGGAGAATCCTCTGGTCCTGTAAGGATACATTCCGTATGCAGCTTGGAAGACTCCTAGTGCATATTTTGTCTCCAGCACAACCATTGCAAGAAAGAAAAAAAGCTTTGGAGATAGTATGTGAAACAAACCACCAGGAGATTATGCGAGATTGTCTCAGCCTACCTCTGCAAGTAAGCACTGCTATATTTTTAAGCATAAAAACTTTGAAGCCCTTGCACATAAACATCCTGGTTTAAATTTTAAAAATATTTGCAGGAGTGTTTTTCCAGTGGATGCACATAAAAAATTAGTTTGTTTTAAAGATTGTCAAGTCTCACTTCTAGCCCTGCTGGAATTCAATATAGCAGGACATAGTTCAATCATTTTTACATGTACAAGCTGTTACTGGCCCAACATGAACATTGTCCTTCCTGAGCCTTTGGCATAATCAGTGTGGAAAATTTCACATTTGGTGGGGGGAAGACAAGGAAACCTTTTTCCTGCAAGGTTGATCTTTGTTGTGTTTGTTTAATGGCAGATATCTGAAAGTGCTGGGGGAATTCATAAGATTAAAATAAATCCTGTTTAGATGCATTAGTGGGTAGGTGATGCACTTGTAACTATGTGATGAATTTACTTAGCATATGCCTTTCCGGTTTCAGATACAAGGTGGGCATGTGCACTTGATGTGTCCTTCGTGCTGCAGGAGGCACAATGGAATAATTTCAGGCATGTTTGCCTTATAGATTAGTGAGAGAGGAACATTTTATATTTTGTTTTCTGCAGAGGGATGTTTGAATGTGTAATGCAGCAGACAAGGGTGCTACAGGTAGATTGTGTGCGTGGGAGATTGGTGGCTAGTAACCCATACTGAGAAAGTGGATTGGACTCGGTAAGGAGGTCTCCAGCCTATGAAGGTAGATGCAGGTAGTGATGCAGTTAGGCTGGTCTGGAACTTTAGTTGCAAATGTCCTGGATTTTAGCATTCCGACTTTACTCATTAAAATATATTGTAATTTTTTTAATCAACTGTCAATTGTATTGTAAACTTAAATTCTTGTCTGAGAATTTCTGAAATTTTTAAGTGGGATTGGGTAATCTGTTTTATGCTCCTTGTAATTCAAAAATGGAGGAACAGATATAGATATCTATATATATCTATATTAGGGTTCCCATTCGTCCGGATTTACCCGGACATGTCCTCCTTTTTGTACTAAAAATAGCGTCCGGGGGGAATTTGTAAAGCACTCACAATGTCCGGGATTTCCCCCCTACCCCGGCAGAGCAGACCGAGCGGCTGGGAGGGCTGCAGGAAAGTCCCAGGCTGGACTCCGGAGCAGCTGGAGAGGACCTCCGCCTCCCCCCCTCCCTGCATTCTGAGCAAGTGTCTCAGCACAAAGTGCAGCCCTCCCCTTTTGCAACTGGGAGCGGTTTCTGCCATGCAGCGTAGCAAAACGGGAGCGAGAGCACTTTGTGCTGATACAAGGGCAGCTCTCCCCTGCAGCCCGGTCCGGACCAGGGACCGGGTTTTGTTGTGCAGGGCCAGGGACCGGGTTTTGTTGTGCTGGGGAGCTCAGCCACGTGTCCGGCTGGCACAGAGCCCAACACCCTGTTCTGAGCAGCAGGGTAAGGGGGCAGGAGAAGGGGCAGGGAGGTTCTGGAGGGGGCAGTCAAGAAACGGGGGGGGCTTTTTGGGGGGAGTGGAGAAAGTTTTGGGCAGTCAGGGTACAGGTAGGGGGTGGGGTTCTGGAGGGCAGTTAGGAGCAGGGGTCCCAGGAGGGGGCAGTCAGGGGACAAGGAGCAGGGTGGGGGGCTGAGAGTTCTGGGGGGGGAGCTGTCAGGGGGCAGGCGTGGGGAGAGGGATCGGAGCAGTCAGGGGACAGGGAGCAGAGGGGTTTAGATGGGTTGGGAGTTCTGGGGGGGGGCTGTCAAGGGGTGGGGAGTGGTTGGATGGGGCGTGGGAGTCCCAGGGGTCTGTCTGGGGGTGGGGGTGTGGATAAGGGTTGGGGCAGTCAGGGGACAAGAGGCAGGGAGGCTTAGATAGGGAGTGGAGTCCTGGGGGGCAGTTAGGGGCAGGGGTCCCAGGAGGGGGCAGTCAGGGGACAAGGAACGGGGGGAGGGTGGGGGGTTCTGGGGGGGGGGTGGGAAGTGGGAGGGGCTAGGGCGGGGCTCCTCCCGTCCTCTTTTTTGCTTGCTGAAATATGGTAACCCTATCTATATATTTTTGTAATATTAGAGAGCACTGCATTTCAGTATTCCTCAAAAGTGACACATTCCTTCAGCTGTACTGGCATTGTTTATACATTCTGTGAAGCAACAACTTGAAATTTATGTGAGCGAAGCCCTATTTGAGGCCTCATGGAGACTTATAGGGTGCTTTATAGTAAAAGTCTTTGTTCTAGGCTCTGAGCCTCAGATTTCTTCTTACTAGCATACAGCAGAGAAGAAAACAGAAAGTAAGTAGTTAATGCCCCTAAATCACATGTATTTCAGATCATATGTGGGTTTCTCACTGGGCTATAAAATCCCTGGAAGGTCTAAAGAAGCAGTGGGAAGAGAGCAAATTCAGCAGCAATGTGTTTTTTTTTTTTTTTGTTGGGGCACCATGTTGAATGTATTTCCTGCTTTCAACTACTACTTTTAACTTCCAAGCTTTCTCTCAATAATTACTTTGGTCAAAGTTAGAGGGCTGAGGTGCAGGTTTTTCTGCCCTGGATTTTATATGAATGTGTCTGTTCTTTCAAAGAGCTTTTCCTTCATCTAATTTGGGATTTTGTAGATAAGGAGAGGAAAAATCCAAAATAGCTCAAGGATCACGAGCATTAGTAGAGAAAACTTGTCCTAGTGTACCTGAAAAGATAACAGATAAAAATATATACATTTATATAGCAAGTTCTTTGTGTTCTACTGGCAAAAAGAGAATAACTATACTTTTTTTTTTTTTTTTTATTCATCTTCTAGCATGGACCTAAATTAGCCCTCTATCTCTATGAGCTAATGCATGATCACAAGGATGAATTGACCAAAGAAGAACAAGTATCATCAGGAGTATTTATGAATGCATTAAAATTTTGTGGCTATAAATGCATTTCTCCCAGTGCTCCACCAAAACCAGACCTCCTTAATGCCATGAAAGAGGTATGTGAATATTAATAAGCATTTCCTAGTGAACCAGAATTCATTATTTGACCTCATTATTTGCAATTAATGCTATACTCCTTGAATATGCAGTGTACAGTAACTACTTCACAAAGATGATCACAGTTTCTATTAGGCTTGGCAAGCTGGTTGGTTGACCTCCTATTTGACCATGGTCAAACAGTGCAGAACGAAGGCCTTGATGCAGGTGGCAGCCTACCTTTTTGATTGCATCATGGTGCCATCTGTTAGCACGCTTATTTAGATACCTTGATCACTCACTTTACTATATGCTAATGCAACCTGTTGGGGGAAAAGCTAAGATAATTGAAAGCTGAGCATCTTGATTGACTGGAACTTTCTAGTACATATATGTGTATACCAGGCCATCAGTATAAATGTTGATTTACAAAGCATATTAAACAAGTTAAAAGACATGACCCCTGCCTCAAAGAGCTTACAATCTAAACTCACTAGACAAACATACAGAAACTAACTCAAAGGAAGTGCGGGGGAGATAGGAAGGTTCAATGTTTAAACCTCCCCCCCCACAGAGAGAGAAGATGAGTTTCCTTTGTTCTTTTTGTAACTGTTCAGTCTTGAATAATGGTCACATTTAGATGTTAACGTAACATTGCTAAAAAATTATCATTATTCTTTCATTTTTCAGAACTTCATTGTGCTTTGCAATTTTAGTTAAAGTAACTCAGTTAAGTAACTGGGTTTTTTGTAATTAGGCATAAATATCTAAGTCTAACTCTTAGACCATAAACTCACTTTTTATATTACTGTTCTACTAAATGAGTGCTTTGAAATATTTGACCATTTTTGACATTGATAACATTTGACCTATGTTTGACAGGTCAATTTGACCAATTATTTTATTGGTCAAATTCCCAACTCTGCTTTTATATTCAGATTATTTATCAATCAATAAATATAAATAGGTGTTTAAATAAGAATCTAACAGGTCAGTAGGTAGTTATGATTATAAGCAACCTATAACACTTTCTAAAAAAGTTTCAGTAATCAGTTTCTATTTAATTTATTTTAGTTCAAAAATAATCAATAACCATCTTTTCTAGTCAAATAAGAGAGATCATGGAAAAATCAAGTAACAAAATGGTTAAATATGGAAACTAGAGACACTGAACTGGGTTTCCAACCATCCAAGTGATTGATTATACCAGAGGATATTTTACATTTTTGTGAAAAATCAACGAACTGTGATAACTAAAGTGAAAATGCTGTGAACACATCAGCATGTTCCTTTTCCTTTTTAGAAAAGACTATTCATAACTACATTTCTCTTTAATATAAACATGTTTAAATAAAATTAGCTGTCCTTTTCAGTTTCAACAAATGATTGTTAGTGCTATTGTAATAGCTTTCTTCTCAGAAATATCATTAAGGACAAAGCAACAGAGGGTCCTGTGGCACCTTTGAGACTAACAGAAGTATTGGGAGCATAAGCTTTCGTGGGTAAGATGCATCTGAAGAAGTGAGGTTCTTACCCACGAAAGCTTATGCTCCCAATACTTCTGTTAGTCTTAAAGGTGCCACAGGACCCTCTGTTGCTTTTTAC
>NC_048300.1:73891342-73916871 GCF_013100865.1 Trachemys scripta elegans
TCTTACCCACGAAAGCTTATGCTCCCAATACTTCTGTTAGTCTCAAAGGTGCCACAGGACCCTCTGTTGCTTTTTACAGATTCAGACTAACACGGCTATCCCTCTGATTAAGGACAAGTGGCTCGATTCCCAAAGGGACTTAAGTGCCTAACTGCCACTTTCCCAAAATAATTTTTAAAAAATCACTGGCGCAGGGGGACTGGATCCTGGGTATCCCATCTTCCTGGTGTGTACTCTAACCACCAGCTACAGAGTTAGTCTCATGCTTCCTCGCTCTCTCCAGCTCAAAGATTTTTAATAAATATTTATCCACAGTGGAACAGCTTCAACAGGTGAGACGGAGGGAGCCCCACATTAGAATATCCCATAGTTCAGTGGTTAGGGCAATGACCTGAGAAGTGGCAGTCCCTGTTCAAATACCTTCTCCCCCTGAAGCAGAAGGGAGGAATTGAACCAGGGTTCTCCCATATCCCAGATAAGTACTCTAAGCACTGGGCTAAAAGTTATGAGGGAGGTCCTTCCCCATCCCCCCCCTCCCCACCCTCCAAACACACACACATTCCCCTCAGCTTCTTGCAAAAATGGTATAGATGCCTAACCCCAAGAGAGGATTTGCATCTGAGAATCCTAAGCAGAGAGAGGGACCACCTTTCTAGCCAGGACTTAAATGCCAAACTCCCTGTCAGGTGAGGCTTAGCACACACCCCTCCCCTCAGCATCTCCCATTGGCTAGCTTAGGGAGCTGCCTAGCATGCTGGCTCTTCTGTGATTCCCATTCTGAGACACCATTTCCCTCAATTCATTGTATAGGGACCCTAGGCACCAAACTCAGGCTTTGTGAATTTCATTGATTTTTCTAGGCATTTAAAAGTAAGGCGTGGGGACTTTCGGTGTTGCCACACTTAAGTTTCTCTGTGAATCTAGCCCCAGCTGCGTTGTAGCAAATTAGAACATTTGGAGATGTTAATTTTTTTTTTAACAATATAGAGACAAATCCTATTCTCACTGGAGTCGTTTCTAATTTTGCTATTGACTTCAGGGTGGGTCAGGTTCCTCTTGAGTATGTTTACTTAATGACTGGAGTACATTAGGTCCCTCCTGTCTCTAACACACAAGCTTTTGAATAGTTGCTATGAATGTACACTATATGTCCTAATATGTTACTTAGACAATATGATGTTCTGAGTTGGAAACAGGCCATATGTGAATTAAAAACAACTTTTGCTACTTAGAAGAATGGAACCAATTGATACAAATTGTTGTAAGTCATTTATGTTTTTGACTATATAACTCCTTTCCTTGTTTAAATGATAGTGTTACTGGATTGAAGGTCTGATGCTATAAGATCCTTTAAGTGAGAAGAGATGATTTCACCGAGTGAACAGACTTGGATTCTGTTGATGTCTATAGGAGCATTGATTTGTGTCTCAGTTGTAACTTTAAAAATAGTTCCGGATGTGGAACTTGCAGATGAAAAACAAAGCATAAATTTTAACTTGCTTAGTTAAACTGGAATTAATTTTTTTTTTTTTTTTATTTCAGGATCGAAAGAAGTTTGAGGCAGAAGAATGTGTGAACAAAGCTGTTTGGGAGAAGACTATGACTAATAATCAACAAAAGTAAGTAAAAGATCTATGGAAGAGTATTCTTTAGCATAGCCTGTTGCAAAATGCCACGGGCACTTTATATAAAAAATCTTTTAAAATCAATATCCATGCCTGTTTCAACATTTATTATGCTGTAATTAAGACAGCTTGATTGTAGGTAAGTGACATTCTCTGATTGCCTTCACTAATAACCAATGACATTATTTAAATGTCAGAACATTTAATCTTTTATTTGGCATAGATCTTAAAAAAAAAAAAAAAAAATTCTTTCCAATGAAAGGCTAGCTACTGTATCCATCAGGATGTTTCTCCCATTGCATGTGAACCATGCAATTAAATGTGTGGCACGTCATTGCAACCAGCTGGTTAGAACACAAAACCACTTTCTTCTTCAAATGCTGGTTCCTGTGTAAATTCCACATGTGGGGTACGCATGCACCTGAGTCCAGAGATTTTAAGAAGTAGCGTCCATTGGCCTGCACATCTCCTTGTGCTCCCAAGCAAGGCTATAAGAAGCACTGAGCGTCAACACCCTCTCAGTTCCTTCTTACTGCTGTATGGTCTGAGTTGGAATTCAGTGTCCTCTTTTGCTTCAGCCTTTCAGAAAACCAGTAACTAAGATTGTAAATAGTTATTTTTTAGCTTATTCAGTTCTCCAAACCGGGGACTCCCTTCACATGGTCTGTGACTATGCCTAGGCTCCTGGGCTTGAAAAACTGCATCTCTTGCCCCAGATCCTTCTCAGTCAGCAACAAACACCAACACTGCCAACTGAGTGGGTATCTCTCACATTTTGGTGAGGTACAGCATTTTTTGCTTGTTTCCACAGAGGATTCCCCAAGCTTGTGAGCTTTAACTTACAAAACACTTAATGGACAAGACTATGAAGCCCCTCTTCAATCTGGGCCAGAAAGACCGCCCACTCCATATATAGACCTCACCAAATGAGCAGTGCCCCTCCAAGCACATGCTTAGGAGTGGAGCTCTAAGTGTTTAAGTCCAAAGATTTTTTCCTCTAGGGCTTCCCATGAGAATAAGGGGCATTCTCATGGGCTCAAGGACCGATCCCCAGCAAGGACTGTCCATAAGAGACAAGCTCCTTCCCTGAGCCCATCGAGGTCAGATGAGCCCTTATGCACACACCCTAAGGAACTGGCTCCACACAAAAAAACACAGGATGGAGGGTAAAGTGCATAGAAAGGAGGATATATTGGTTTTGTCAGTGATATTCAGTACCAAAGCACTAGGACAGTCATCCGCTGGTCTCATCCACAAGTGCATCTCCAGACTCTGTGGTACTGACTCATCTACCCAAGGAATGCACTGGTACTCTGGATGCCAACCAGGGCACACAGGGACCTATATGGCACCAGAGGATATCTTTCTCCCTTACCCTCAGCCTCCACTGTTCTCTGGCTCAGCCCTCCTGAGGGACATTACTACACCAGTAGACTATATTACTTCAGTGTCCCGGGAACTGTCGTACTTACAACCATCCGATGGAATTGCACCAGTACTGATAGCTCCACTGTTATAACAGGAGAATTTTCAGATTTGGATGAATCCAATGAACTGGTCCCTCCTTCGTCTCCACAAAGAGAACCAAGCCCGGGTAGGCATTCCAGGATTTACGGACACTATCCTTATGAACATGACCTCCCTGGAGTCTGATGGTTTCCCATGCCATGGGATACCCCTCAAACCGTTGGTCCTGCTTCCTAACCCTATCAGGAAACATGGGATCCCTATACCAGATACCCAGGAACCATCCAGTAGTCTTTCCACTCCTCTCCCTTGCACCAATGATTAGTTCTGTTGGTGTATGAGGAGGAGGAAGATGTTGAACCAGAACCTCAGGTACTGAAGGGAATCTCCTGTTCTTCCCTGGATGAGGTGGTCTCTCCTGCCACATCCCCACTAGATGATCATAGACAATACCAGGATGTACTATGAAGAGTGGCTAGCGATCTCCAGTTATCTCTGGAGGAAGTCCAAGACCCACAACACCAACTGTTGGACGTTATGCAGCTTCAGGGCCCAAGTATGGTGTCTCTCCCAGTTAACGAGGCCATTTTGGAACCAGTGAGATTGGTCTGGTCTGGTACACCACAGAGACTTGCGTCCCCACACCTAAAAAGGCTGAGAAGTGCTATTTAGTTCTGTAAAGAGAGCTAAATTCCTGTTCTCCTACTCTGCTCCCAAACCCCTGGTTGTACAGACTGCGATGGAACATAATAGGTCTCCGTACCTAAGGACCACCCCATCAGATTGGATTTCCTGGGCTGAAAGGTCTTCTCATCTGGGGGCCTGCCATTTTGCATTGCCAATTACCAGGTCCTGCTAACTAAGTCTGACTTTAGTAACTACTCTAGGCTTGTGGCCTTTCAGAACAACTTTCCTCTGAGGACAGAGCCCAGTTCCTCTCTTTTCTAGAGGAGGACAAGTTGGTGATGAAAATGGCATCTCGATCATTCTATATTATCTGGATTTACCTAGACATCTGATCTGGCAATCAGCTCATTACAAGTTCATCTGGCAGCCATTAGTGCCTTTCTCCACCAAGTAAATGGGTGTTCTCTTTACCCTCTGACATTGTTCATGAAGGCCTCTTCAAGGCCTTTTCTCCAGTCACTAAACTGACATTATTGTGGGAGCTCAACCTTGTGCTGTCAAAGCTTACTAGACCTCAGTTTGTACCCTTAAGTGGGACATGGAACGTGTCGCTATCCACCGTGTTTCTAGTGGCTATCGCTTCGGGCAGGAGGGTTAGCACACTGGCAGCCCTCATGGTGGACATGCCCCCCCCTTATGGTATTTCACAAGGTATTTCCTTGCCTTCACCCTAAATTTTTACCCAAGGTAGTCTCCAGATTCCACCGTAAGCAGTATATTCACTATCTATTCTTTTTTCAAAACTCTGTGCTTCTCCTGAAGAGAAGAGACTTCAGTTCCTTGACATAAGGCATGCACTGGCCTCTTACCTGCAAAGAACAGAGTTCATCAGAAAGTCTCCAAGACTCTTCATCGTGATAACACGCCGATTCCATGGTCAGGCTATATCTTTTTAGATTTCTCAGCAGGTTTCTGGCTGCATGATTGAATGCTACAGATAAACTTGTATTCCACCGCCGGACAGTATAAGGACCCACTCCATGAGAGCTCAGGCCACCACAGGAGGTCCCAATGAAGGACATATGCAGAAGCAGCTACCTTGAGCTCCATACACATGTTTGCTAGACATTTATGCACTAGTCCAAGCCTCTGCTGCAGTTGTAGCAGTGGATCTGCAGTGCTGCAAGCATCTTTGTTGGCCGACTTCCTTGCACCCACCGCCACTCTGATAACTTCTTTGTCAAACTCCCATTTGTGGAATATACATAGGAACCAGCACTTGAAGTGGAGGTTACTTACTGTAACTGGAGGTTCTTCAAGATGTGTATTCCCTACGTGTATTCCACTACTCAACCTCCATCCCCTCTGCTGTGGATCTGATTAGATTTGCAATAAGAGGAGGAGCTGAGAGGGTGTCGACTTGCACTTTTTATACTCTCACTTGGGAGCATGAGATCTGCTGCGTGTGTGTGGGCCAATGGACACTGCTTGTTAAAATCTTCAGACTCAAGCGCATGGTGCACATGCGTACCCAATGTGTGGAATATAGATAGGGATCACACCTCTTGAAGAACCTCCAGCTACAGTAAGTAACCTCCATATATTTGCCTTCGCATTTGCATTTTTGAGCTTTGCAAACTCTTGTTTCTTGATACAATTTAATCTTAAATATCTTGTGATGGATTATTCAGATCTTTCCACTATTCTTCATAATATAGTTTAGTTGCTATCTCTCTCACTTTTTCTTTCCCTTTGAAAATACACATGTGGAATCTCCATCACTGAAGATTTTTGAGAGCTGATTAGACAAATACCTGTCAGGGATGGCCCAGATGATACTTAGTCCTGCCATGAGTGCAGGAGGACTAGACTAGATGACCTCTTGAGGTCCCTTGCAGTCCTATGATTCTAAGGCAGTGGTTCTCAAACTGTGGGTCAGGACCTGTTTTAATGGGGTTGCCAGGGCTGACATTAGACTTGCTGGGGCCAAACCTGAAGCCTTTGGCTTTGGCCCCCACACGGGATACGGGAGGGCTTGGGTGAACTCAGGCTTGGTTTCCCCCTCTGCTGCCTCCTCCCTCCTCTCCCCCCCCGCTGGGGTCATGTAATAATTTTTGTTGTCAGAGGGGGTCGTGGTGCAATGAAGTTTGAGAGCCCGTTCTAAGGTATTCAATACACGGTCTTCACTCAGTATGAAGTATAAAATGCCTAATGTATAATCTTGTTCATATTACTTTTTTCCCAGTCTCTCTCAGCGTCTGGATGCAAAGTCAAAAGATATTTCCAAAATAGCTGCAGACATCACCCAGGCAGTCTCTTTGTCACAGGGAATGGAAAGAAAGAAGGTGATTCAGCACATTAGAGGAATGTATAAAACAGATTTAAGTGCCAGCAGGCATTGGCAGGAACTTGTTCAGCAACTTACACACGATAGGTAAGTGGTGGCCATTTTAGATCTGTATTACTGGACTTAACTGTGGCCATTCTGTACACTTGTGATTTTTAATGTTATAAGCAATTGAAATGTATATGCTTTTTTTTTTTTTAAAACAAAATTAGATTAACGTGACTTGTACTTGCTAATGCTGCAGCTTCTAAGTTCTTATGAAATCCTAAATATTAGGACTGTCAAGCGACTAAAAAAATTGTGATTAATCGCACTGTTAATAAGAGAATACTGTTTATATAAATGTTTTGGATGATTTCCACATTTTCAAATATATTGATTTCAATTACAACACAGGATACAAAGTATACAGTGCTCAATTTATATTTATTTTTATTATAAATATTTGCACTGTAAGAATAAAAGAAATAGTATTTCTCAGTTCACTTAATACAAGTATTGTAGTGCAATCTCTTTATCATGAAAGTTGAACTTACAAATGTAGAATTATGTACAAAAAATAACTGCACTCAAAAATAAAACGTAAAACTTTAGAGCCTACAAGACCACTCAGTCCTACTTCTTGTTCAGCCAATCACTCAGAGAAACAAGTTTGTTTATATTTGCAGGAGATAATGCTGCCCGCTTCTTGTTTACGTTGTCACTTGAAAGTAAAAATAGGCGTTCACATGGCACTGTTGTAGCCAGCATCGCAAGATATTTGCGTGCCAGATGCACTGAAGATTCGTGTGTCCCTTCATGCTTCAGCCACTATTCCAGAGGATATGTGTCCATGCTGATGCTGGGTTCTGCTCAATAACAATCCAAAGCAGTGCAGACTGATGCATGTTCATTTTCATCATCTGAGTCAGATGCCACCAGCAGAAGGTTGATTTTCTTTTTTGGAGGTTCAGGTTCTGTAGTTTCCGCATCGGAGTGTTGCTGTTTTGGGACTTCTGAAAGCATGCTCCAGACCCCGTTCCAATGAGATTTTGGAAGCCACTTCAGATTCTTAAATCTTGGGTTGAGTGCTGTAGCTATCTTTAGAAATCACACATTGGTACCTTCTTTGGGATTTGTTACATCTGCCGTGAAAGTGTTCTTAAAATGAACGACATGTGCTGGGTCATCATCTGAGACTGCTATAACATGAAATATATGGCAGAATGAGAGTAAAACCATGGAGCAGGAGACCTACAATTCTCTACCAAGGTGTTCAGTCACAGATTTAATTAACGCATTATTCTTTTAATGAGCGTCGGCATGGAAGCATGTCCTCTGGAATGGTGGCATATGAATGTTTAGCATATCTGGCACGTAAATACCTCGCAATGCTGGCTACAGAAGTGCCATGCAAACACCTGTTCTCACTTTCAGGTGACATTGTAAATAAGAAGCGGGCAGCATTATCTCCTATAAATATAAACAAACTTGTTTCTCTTAGCGATAGGCTGAACAAGAAGTAGGACTGAGTGGACTTGCAGGTTCTAAAGTTTTACTTTGTTTTGTTTTTGACTGCAGTTATGTAACAAAAAAAAATCTACATTTGTAAGTTGTGCTTTCATGATAAAGAGATTGCACTATGGTACTTGTCTGAGGTGAATTGAAAAATACTATTTCTTTTGTTTGCCATCTTTACAGTGCAAATATTTGTAATAAAAATAATATAAAGTGAGTACACATTTGTATTCTGTGTTGTTGGTCAATATATTTGAAAATGTAGAAAAAAATCCAAAATATTTGATAAACAATAGAATTCCAATTGAAATTTAACAGTGCAATTAAAACTGTGATTAATCACGATTAATTTTTTAATCATGATTAATTTTTTTGAGATAATCGCGTGAGTTAACTGCGATTAATCGACGGCCCTACTAAATATATTTCCCTGTATATAAGTGGCCAATCCAATGGACAGTTGTTAGATCTTGAAATATCTATAGATTGGCCCTCTATCAAATATAATCAGTGTACGTAATGGGCGAAGGACAAGGAACAACATAAAATTATACTACATTGGAAAGGTACAGTAGTAAAAGTGAAGGGCTAATACAAAGATCTGGTTTGAGTGTTTTGCATAAACTGTATCTTCCAGCCAGTGTTTTTGCAAATGCATTAAGCCAATTCAAGAAATCTTGACTGGCAACAAAAATGCTGTATCTTGTTACTGCAGAAACAAAAGCGTACAAGATCTTTTAAAAAGGAAAGGGTCCAAACAAAGTGCAGTTTCAAACTTAAGAGTGTCCACCATGATGGTACTTCTATTTTTGGACAAGCTGTATTAGGTTGGAGTGTAGCAATTTAATTTACTAAGCACACATTATGCATCAGTACTGTTACTTATTCCCTAGATAACTTTCAAGCAGTTTGCTGACCAATCCAGCAGTACTTACTCATGAATAGTTCTATTAAAATCCATGGAACAGCCCATGAGACTAAGGGACAGCATGATCCAGTCCTCTATTTTATAGCAACATGAGTTGGACAGTGTTTCACTGTGAAATTCATGCCTGTTTGTAATGGTTATGTATTTACCAATTTTTAAAAAAATTAATTAGAATAAATGAGATCTATATAGATATAATGTTGTCATGTTGTTCTAAAATGCTAAAATACTTTCATTTTCAGAACACTCTGGTATGATCCTGTCTGTTACCCAACATCTTGGCAACTAGATCCAACAGAAGGCCCAAACAGAGAGAGGCGCCGTTTGCAGAGGTGCTATTTAACTATACCAAATAAGTACCTGCTCCGAGATAGGCAGAAACACGAAGGTAATAACACTTTTTTTAAGATTATAACTAAATTTTCACAAAAGCTAGAGTGTTAATATTTTAATCGATTTTTTTCTTTTACACTTTTCAATAGAAGTGATCAAACCCCCTTTGTCTTACCTATTTGAAGATAAAACACATTCCTCTCACTCTTCCACTGTAAAAGACAAAGCAGCAAGTGAGAATATAAGGTAAGCTTTAAATTCGGGGAAAAAAATCTTACTCAAAGGAAACTTTTATTTTTTGCCTTTGTTCATGAGGGGTGACCATGAGATGAACAATAGGGATAAGATCATACAATGTTTTCCAACAAAGAAATATTTTTATTTAAGAAGACTTAACTTGCTTCACTTGTTTGTCATAAATTAAAAACCGCAAATATAGTAGAGTGGGTGACTTGAGAGATGGTAGTGGGTTTACAGAGCTTTTCACTTCTAGGTTGCTGATTTTAAAGCCTAACAATTAGTAGAAAGTCATTACCGTCTGGGTGGTATTGGGCCTATGATCAATGCCTTTGTTGTGGTTCATTTCCAAATATCAGCATTGCAATTGAAATTTATTCGTGCTTTCAGCAGAGGCCCAGAAGTGAATGGATGTGGAGATTGAATTATATTCTCATCCCTTCATTGACTAGCTGAGTAAATCTGCACTTTCACTGCCTATACTATATGTATTCAATAGATAACTAGGTTTTAACTTTGCAGTGCTGGCAATCCAGCACCTTTCACAAGCACCACATTAGCTTAACATAAAAAAGAGCTGTTTCATGCGGAAAGCAACAAATCCTAAATTTGTAGAAGTGAATATATATTAAAAAATTTGAGCTTGATATTTCTCTCATAGTTTGAACATTCAGCTGTTTTATTCAGCTGCTCACAATTCTTAAAGAGCCGAGAGCTAGTTTTACACGTTCCTTTGGGATTTGAACACTTGGGGTCACAGAAAAAAGGAAAAATCTACTTGGTTATAGTGTATAGTATTTGAGGCTGTTAATTTTAGATATCTACTGAATTTTATGACTTGTAGTAAATGTTTCTATTTGTATATATGCAGAGTGAATCGAAGATGCATCAATGTAGCACCTTCTAGAGAGACAGCTGGTGAATTGCTGTTAGGTAAGCATAACAGTTTGAATGACTAAATATTAAAAATGTTCTTGTAAAAAGGTTAGTTTAGTTTAAAGAGCAGCGTTAATCCTTCTGTAATAGTTAGAGAAACCTTATTATAGAATCGTAGGACTGGAAGGGACCTCGAGAGGTCATCTAATCCAGTCCCCTGCACCCATAGCAGGACTAAGTACTGTATTATCTAGTATAGATCTAATTCTATTCATGTAAATGTCAGTTTGTCTGGAGTGGCTCACGACTATGAGTGCCTGTCTCAGGGCAGACTGTCAAAAAAACAGGGCAGATACCACCATTCTGGAGTATGGTCTATAATTAGATTTTACCAACACAGTAACAAATGTGAACTCTTGGATCACTTATAACAGTCTCCCCATGGATTCATGGACAATCCCCTGAGATTTTCCAGACTGTTTTGCCATCCACATAGACTGGATTTAGTGATAAATGGTCACTTACATCAAAAATAACATCATAATAATGTTGCTCCCAGTTCCAAGAGACCAGTCACTTACCCCAGATCAATTGATACTCTAGATCTTACACCAAAGACAGCCCCTGCAGCCAATCCTGTAATAAACTATTTAAAGGTTTATTAATTAGGAAAAATGTAAGAGAATTATTTACAGGTTAAAGCAAGCAAATGTATATACACAAATGAGTTGCATCTAAATCCAAAGAGTGACAGAGTTGTAGAGATCTGTCAATTCAGTGTGTCTTTCTGGGTAGACAGGATCTCTGGCTTCAGTTTGGTTTCTCTAGCCCTGTGAGTTCAGCAAAGAGATGAAAAAAAGAGTTGATGTGAAGATTTTTCATTTACCTCTTCGAGCATTCAAAGCTACAGGCCTTCTGCACCTACTTCACCATGGGTGGATGGGACAATTAACGCAGCTTTTGTCTTATAATGGCCCCATTTAAATTTTGATGGTCCTCCTGAATGGTTTCAGAGTAGCAGCCCTGTTAGTCTGTATCTGCAAAAAGAACAGGAGTACTTGTGGCACCTTAGAGACTAACAAATTTATTAGATCATAAGCTTTCGTGGACTACAGCCCACTTCTAGGTATGCATCCAAAGAAGTGGGCTGTAGCCCACAAAAGCTTATGCTCTAATAAATTTGTTAGTCTCTAAGGTGCCACAAGTGCTCCTGTTCTTTCTCCTGAATGGGTGGGGTGGGGGAATGACAATTCCTGTACCTGGGTTTGCAAGTTCAGAGCAAACATTTATGAAGTTATCAGACAAAATTTACATATTTTCTTATAGCATAGAATATCGACATTACAAGTGTGAAATGCTTGTAAATTGCTGCATGCATTAATCTGAGTCAAAACGCTAAATACGTTCTTATAAGACTATGCCTATTTTGAGCAAAACTGAGGTACAGGTGAACTAGTCTAGTCTCAGCTATGAGTTTGTCAGTTCTTGCCAAGACTGCAGGCATTAGCTAAGAGCTGGCACCAGATCTGCCAGTGTCACAGTTAACTTTAGAAAATTTAATCCATATATTAACACACAACTGATTTTCGTTCAGACATATGGTTCACATGTATCTTGGAGTATCCGAAATGTTGCTTGACTTTCCACATATTGTACAGAGGATGATGAATAGTCATAGATTACCCCACATGCAGAATATTTTATTTGCGTGTTGCTGCTTTGAGTTGCATGGCTATTGTGCACTTAATGTTTTTTTCAGTCTTAGTTAATTTACATATCTACAGCCTCTATATGAATTTTATTAACACAGACATTCCAGGGTAAATTAATCATTGGCTTATGTGATTGTAACTGCATTTATTGTGGTAGTGGTTTGTGATATACTGGAAGACAGACTAGATAATATGGGGGTCCCCTTCTGGCCTTAACTCTGACTACTGGAGTTCCTCCTGCTTACCCAACTAGTCAGTTTGGCCTTCCTTTCCTACAGTTTTCACAGTGTGCTCATTGGATTTATTAAAAAGAACAGGAGTACTTGTGGCACCTTAGAGACTAACAAATTTATTGGAGCATAAGCTTTTGTGGACTACAGCCCACTTCTTCGGATGCATATAGAGTGGAATAAATATTAATTAATTAATTGGCCTCTCAGAGTTGGTAAGACAACTCCCACCTGTTCATGCTCTGTGTGTGTGTGTATCTCCTCAATATTTATTCCACTCTATATGCATCCGAAGAAGTGGGCTGTAGTCCACGAAAGCTTATGCTCTAATAAATTTGTTAGTCTCTAAGGTGCCACAAGTACTCCTGTTCTTTTTGCGGATACAGACTAACACGGCTGCTACTCTGAAACCTGTCATTGGATTTATTGTTACTTTAAGTCATTGAATGCTTGTCAAGGATCGTATTTAGCTTCATTTCTACCAAGGTTGGGGCACATCTCTTACGAGAAGAGGCTGAGGGAACTGGGGTTATTTAGTCTGCAGAAGAGAAGAGTGTGAGGGGATTTGATAGCAGCCTTCAACTACCTGAAGGGGGGTTCCAAAGAGGATAGAGCTAGGCTGTTCTATGTGGTGGCAGATGATGCAACAAGAAGCAATGGTCTCAAGTTGCGGTGGGGGAGGTCTAGGTTGGATATTAGGAAACACTATTTCACTAGAAGGGTGGTGAAGCACTGGAATGAGTTACCTAGGGAGGTGGTGGAATCTCCATCCTTAGAGGTTTTTAAGGCCTGGCTTGACTAAGCCCTGGCTGGGATGATTTAGTTGGTGTTGGTCCTGCTTTGAGCAGGGGATTGGACTAGATGAGCTCCTGAGGTCTCTTCCAACCCTAATATTCTATGATTCTAAGTGCTGTGCTTTTTACTTACTATTCTGAACAGCATCGTTAGTGCTTTAGACATCATGTATAATCATTTTATAGATGTTAAAAGTAAAGACAAATTAGTATAGTAACAGTCACCTTTTGTATAAATATTCCTCTCTGCAGGCAAATATGGAATGTATTTCGTTGAAGACAATGCTTCTGACACAATAGAAAGTTCTGTGAGTATGAGCTGAATTTTTTCACAGATCACACATTTTTCTAAATTCTCTAAACCAGAACCAAGAATAACTTTGGTGCTTTATCATTTAAAATCACCATAATATTAATTTTTAATTTGTATATTAAGATATCTGGGAGTTTGAATTCATAGACTGTTAGACTCTATTTGTGTGTGATTATTTGAGAATTTTAAAATGCTTATCTGCCAACATTTCAGCAATAACATACAAATGCCCTGAGTAAGGCTGATAGTCTCTTTATTCTATAATGGAAGTTTTATTCCCAGTTCTACCAGTCTTTTAATATGTTGTGTTATAAAAACACCAGATTTTATTATATATTATTATGGTAGTGCCTAGGAGCCTTAATCATGGACCAGAACCCCAGAATTAGGAATCATAATATACTTCTCTATTGAAAGGTGAAACTTGTGGATAAAAAAAGATTTGTTTTTATTACCCTAAAGTGACATTTGATAGAGCTAATTCTTATGATCCCTAACAGTGTCTTGTATTGACGTAGGGGTGAAACAGATTAAAAACAAAAGATCTATTAAATAGTTTTCATTATATAAAGTCTTTGGTAAACAACTTAATTCTTTGTCTATTAGAGAAATGCAGCTTAATTTAAGATTTTCAAAAGCACAAGCCAAAGTTTAAAGTAAATTACTACACACAGAGCATTAGTTTACAGTATGCAGTATTAATAAATGGAAACTGACTGCAAATAGGGCTAATTTTAAAGGCTCCTGAGCAAAACATTTTCTGTATCAATCTACTGTATGTTCCTCAGAGTTTTCACGGGGAAACTGAACCAGCATCATTTTCTTGGACATATGAAGAAATCAAGGAAGTTCATAAGAGATGGTGGCAATTAAGAGACAATGCTGTGGAAATATTTTTAACAAATGGCAGAACTTTACTCTTAGCTTTTGACAACATAAAGGTAACAGTGTGGCATTAATGCATGGTAATATATAATATGTGTATAAAGATATTTTTTATAATTTCTTCAATACATAATGTGTATTTTCATGGAATACATTAAGAAAAACAATGGGTAGGCTTCTTTGAATTCTTAGGTACTTCTGGAAGCTGATACGAGTTAAGGGCTCAGCCAGGCTTTTTGATAGACAGGATGTGTCACAGGTACGTTCTAAAAACAAAGGACTAAACCAATTCAATATCTTAATGTTGTGACTTTTTATCACATTGTTCTGATCTCTAGAATCTTGTAAATGAGAGAATCTTACATACTGTAGGAGGAGATGTAGTTTATGACCGTTTAAATGTGTTGCTTGATTAAAACTACAATATTTTTTTTAGGTCCGTGATGATGTGTACCACAACATCTTAATGAACAGCCTGCCTAATCTTTTGGAGTATGGGAACATTACTGCTTTGACCCACCTATGGTACACAGGACAGATTACCAACTTTGAATACCTGACTCATTTAAACAAACATGCTGGCCGTTCCTTCAATGATCTCATGCAGTATCCAGTATTTCCCTTTATACTTTCTGACTACACCAGCGAAACACTGGACCTAAATGATCCATCTGTTTATAGGTAACATGAAATCTTTGAAATTACTCCTTTCCAGATAACTCATTAAACTGGTTATTTCAGTAAAATCCACTTATGATCACCCTGATAAACCAAGACTTAATTAGGAAGATTGCTAGGAAACACATCTGGTCTAATGGTATTTGAATGACCTTTAACAATAGGTAGGTGGCTCATCTAGTCAATTTGAATAGCATACCTGTTGTTACCAGCATTTATGTTCACAGTAGTTGGCAAGTCTCCCTCAATACCTGCTGTCTTACACTTCCAGATATACATTCCTTTGTCTTAAAACAAAAAACAGCCTGTAACCAAAGACCTCCTGACAATTTAGCAAAACATAACCAAAACCAGAATTATGCTATGAGCAACTTGCCAGTTACCAAAGGTAAATCTATATCAGCTAGTTGTAAACAGACTAAAAGGTGTCCACACAGGCACAATCTTAACTACATTGATTTTTTAAATGGATTTTAGTGAAGTTGGTGCAGCTCTTGTGTGTAGTGTGAAAGTCAGGCTAGGCAACTGCAAGAGGAGTAGTCCTGTTGGGTTCTGGGAGGTGGGCGGTCACAAGCCCACCCACAGCTAAAGGCTCCTCCCCAAGCCTAAGGGCAGGAACTATTGAGCTTGGGACTCAAATAAGTATTGAGGACAACAAAATAGTAAACAAGGACAGGTGTGCATGTCAAAGGGTCAGAATCAGGGAACCTGAAGAGGACACCGACCAGAGAGCCCCGGACAGCGCCCACTGCTCCTCAAAGATGTCAAGGGAGCCAGCGGAACTCTGCCTGGATATGTGAACGGAGAGAGGAACAGAAATAGGCCCCACAGTTGCAGAGCACTCCCTCAGCTAGCATCCACTCCCTGGTGTTACAGATGGCCACTTTGGCCATTGCTAGGAGGAGGTTGACGAGCAGGGGCCACGAATGGGGTGTGCATAAATTAGAAGCTGGGAGCAGAAGTGCAGCCAGAACCACAAAAGTATGTCCAGAAGAAGCTGGAAAAGGGGCTGCACACCCAAGGTAGGCCAGGATCTCCCTCATGTTGCAAAAGGGACAGACCTCTGTGATAAGGGTGAACCGCACCAGGTATGTGCCTGTGCTCACAGCTCCATGAAGGAGCTGCCAAATAATATCCCCGGAGGGCTGTGGGACCAAGGCAGAATACAGACTGGCCCACCAGGGTCATCACCCTCAACAGATGGCAATAGGTCCCGCCACTTAGTATCGAGCAAGAGGAGTGATGGAAGGCAGGTATGTTAGCCTTAGAATGAGAGAGGCCATTTTTCCTATAAACTGAGAAAGAGTTACTTCAGGTCAGATAGGGATAGCTGAGTCCAATTAAGGGCTTCCTGACACTGTTTAAAAACCCCTCCTCTGATGAGAGACTGGGAGGAGAGACGAGCTGCTGCAGGGCTAGTGGCAGCAGGGAGATAGGCTTTTCCAGGGTGAGAGGCTGCTTTCCTCCCTACAGGGGAAACAGCCAAAGCTGAGTGCCTGTTTAGGGGAAGGGTTGACACATCTGGGGCCAATAACAGGACAACACCCCACCCCACCACCCCCCCACAGCAGGGGGGCAGGGAAAGGTACCCCCCCCTTTGTTTGTGTTTTGTAAATTGGTTTTCTTTTATTAGCTGGAGGAACCCTCCGTGGTAGGGTGGCCAACTCTGACTGAAGCTATTCCAGGAGATTTTTTTCTTCCCCCAACATGTCATGTCATTTTCTTAAAATATCCTATTAAAATCTCCTGGATTGCTTTCAATAGTCACTGGGAGATTGATACCAATTCCAGAAGACTCCGGGCCAATCCTAGAGCGTTGGCAACCCTACTCCTTGGGCCTGAACTGAGGCCTACCTTGAAAATACTGATAAGAAAATACAGAGGGGGAAGATGCACACTGGCCAGAGTGGGCCTGATTTGTGGGGGAAGTATTAATTCTAGTGACAGAGGAGGTGCCTTGCCACGGTAGACAAGGCATTACTCTTAAAGGGATGCTACAAGTCAGGATTGAAGCATGTTGGTGGGGGCAGAATGGGGAGTATGCTGCCTGTTGCCTATACTGTAACTGTTCTGTAGACAAATGACT
Source organism: Trachemys scripta elegans (assembly GCF_013100865.1). Classification (NCBI taxonomy): domain Eukaryota; kingdom Metazoa; phylum Chordata; order Testudines; family Emydidae; genus Trachemys; species Trachemys scripta. The sequence continues at coordinate 73,907,978 of NC_048300.1, forward strand.
TTCATTCCTCTAGCACTAACATCAAATGGCCAATTTTAAATTAAGAATATGTATTTTTATAGTCATTTTATTTTCCTAAACTCATATGTAGAGCTTTGTTCTTAGGATTTGTCTTTGTATTTGTCCTTTTATATTTTAACTCTTCTTAATCTAATTTAGTTAAAAAGATCAGTCTTTGTATATGTTAATCTACATTTTACTGAATTTTCTAATTTCATATGAAAATAAGATGTCAACGTTTCTCCTATTACAGAAATCTAGCCAAACCCATAGCTGTACAGTCTAAAGAAAAGGAAGATCGATATGTGGATACTTACAAGGTATCTTAAACTTTCATTTCTACAATGTGTTTTATTCTGGTATCTAAAACCAAAACAATATGATGTATGTTGGGGTTTAAATTCATGACCAGCCAGATAAATACATATGAAGTTAACCAAAGAAGCTAAAGAAATAAATATATCTCTGTAAATTGCCTTGCATTTTGTCTAAAAAATTATATTGTACATCTGGGTTTTTTCTAGTATGCAACAGAACAGTTATGTTTGTCTTCAAACATCCTGGGTCATTTAAAGATTTTGTGCAGTTAGTTTAATTGATAAGTATTTCCTCATCTCCTAACATCAATCTAGTTTGAAAATAGATCTGATCATATAGAGTAGAATTAGTATTCCATTAGCGCTGCCTGCTGTTGCTACTGAGCGTTTGTTTATGGTGACTGTGACCGATTTTCCCCCCCCCCCCCCCCCCGGGTGCCACCTGGAACTGGGGTACCACTGAGCCCTCTGAACCAACAACCTGGGCTCCCTGTCACACTGTTGCTGTGACAAGCTGCAAAGTCCTCCAGCCTGCACTTACACCAGAATTCACATAGATAGGGACACACCCACCTGCAGTTACACACAGGCTCTCTAACCACCAGCTTCCCAGCCTAAGACCCCAGAGCAGAACTGTCCTGCCCTGGTCAAATCTGACGAGTATATGAGTTTAATAACTAGCCAGCCTCTCCCTCAGTGTGAAGAGAACAATGTTCACTTGTGGTAACCAAGCAGAGATTTTCCACAAGCACTCCAGTCAAAGATCACTGGTTTGGATTAAAAAATAAAATAAGTTTATTAACTACAAAAGACAGATTTTAAGTGATAACAAACAGATCAAAGCAGATTACGTAATAAATAAACAAAACACAAACTAAGTCTAAGATACTAGAAAGATAGGATACGAACTAGCAAATTCTCATCTTGGCTGATGATACAGGCAGGCTGCAGATTCTTATGGGACAAGTTGCACTTGCTTTACAGCTTGGAATCCCCAGGTCTTTCATACACAAGCTAGAAATCCGTTTAGCCTTGGTCCAGCACATCCTCCAGTTCAGTCTTTGTTCCTCAGGTGTTTCCAGGTGTCTTCCTGTGTGTGGAATGAAGAACTACAGATGATGTGACTCCCTGCCTTATATAGCTTTAGCATATGACGGGAGCCCTTTGTTTCAAAACTTGGTTACCAGACTGGTCTGTGGAAAAATACTGACATCCCAAGATGGAGTCTAGAATCATGTGGCCTGGTCACATGTCCTTGTAGAGTCATAGCAGCCATTACTTACAGGCTGTCTGGAGCATTCTCAGGAAGGCTCACCGGGTGGGGGGGAGATAAGTTTCTCCTAAGGACTGTTGTTTTCCCTAATGGCTCATTGCCCTGAATAGGCTCTTCCCAACCAGCTATCTAGACTGAAAGCATCTTGCCTAGTGGGCGTTACCCATGCGTAATTACATTTGAAGTACAGATACATAGTGTTTATAACTTCAGATATAAAAATGATACATGCAGACAAATAGGATAATCATATTCAGCAAATCATATCTTTTCCAATGACACCTCACTTGCATTATCTTGCACAAAATGCATCATAATTATGCCATAACCATATTATTATAATACTATGATGAATATGGGGTGCAGTCATAGTGACCATGTCAACAAAGGTATCTTGTTCCTGGTCTCTTCCCCCCCCCCCCCCCGGCCCAATTAAATTCCATAGCGAAAGACTTGATGGGTCTGGAAAGCATTTACACATGGGCCTTTCATTTAGATTTGCATCAAGATCTGGAGTGTGCTTTGACAAAAGTGTGTGTATGAACTTGTTTTGATTTTAAGTTTAGTGTGAAAAACCCACATTATGACACCACACTGTTCCTGGACAGCAAGAACAGTATTTATAACTAGAGCAATATATTGTGAACGTCAGGTGGTCTGTTGCTTAAAAGCTTAAGTGTGCATATGCACTGTCATTTGTGGTTGAATTGATGTTTTTAAAATGAAATTTTGATGGAAACCATCGATGTATGGCACTGTTTCCTCTTCATTCAATATTTATGTAAAATGATTTAGCAGATTGTCAGTTAGTACACTGCCATAGTGATGTCAATTCTTTATTACTAGATTGCTGTGTGGGCTCAAGCATGTAAGTGATGGGCTTTCTAGTGTAGTGAACCTGACATCCATATTTTCAGTGGCAGTTTCAAACCGATTTAGGATAAAATTCTTAGGCACCTACTGAGATTTTCAAAGATATGTATCTGCATCTCTGCCTAAATATCTTTGTAAATCTAGCCCTAAGTCCTCTTTTGAATGTAAGGTGTTGGCTCCTAAGTCACTTTGGCACTTCTGAAAATGTCTTTGATCTGATTTTTCTGCAGCTTTTGCTACAAAAACTCATATTTACTATCCCTTTAAATTTGCCACCCCTAAGAATAAGTTTTTGGCTGGAAGATTCAGGTTTGTCTCTTTCCTGAAAGTTACACCTTTTCAAAAAGGTCAAATGGCACCTGGTCCAAACTATAGAAGTTACCTATTTCTGAAAAATATTAAACCAACAGGTGCAGCTGAATTAGTCTTGAACAGAGTTAACTGCAGATGTAGAATAGGACAAACCATGGTTAGTACAATTTCCGAAAACCATGGTTAATGTTTTGAAAGGTGAAAAGCTGAAGCATTGGAAACAGTTATTGGAATGGTCTCTTCCAGAAAAATATTGTGTGGTAAAAATAAATAACTAATTACTTCAGACAGCAGCTATTTTTACAACTGGGAAAAAAAAACCCACCAGGTGAGGCCCTTACTTCTAAATGAGAGCTTAAATTCTTCAGAAATTGTCTGGGATAAAAAGCACCAGTGAAGTGCTGGAAGGATGCATCTCTTAGTATAGTATCCTAGCAACATAGCTTTTAAGTAGCATGTTGGATAAAATACAACACCCATGCTTTACCTGTTCTTCCTGTTCTAGTATTTGGAAGAGGAGTACCGCAAAGGAGCTAGAGAGGATGACCCAATGCCTCCTGTGCAGCCTTATCACTATGGATCTCATTACTCCAACAGTGGAACTGTACTTCACTTTCTAGTTAGAATGCCTCCTTTCACTAAAATGTTCTTAGCTTATCAAGGTAAGATTAATTTTGTTAAAAATGACGAATGAAAAATAAAGTGAAATTATCAAGTGTGGTAAATTTGGAAATCTGACCTACCTTGACAGTGGACCCTTTTGAGGCTTTCATAAAGAGAACCCGCAGTACGTGAACTCTTTGTGCATCTCACAAAACTCTAAATCTTCTAAAAATGTCTGTATATCTTCTGTGATCAGTTAGAAAAAAGTCTGCTCTCTATGGCTTTTAACTCTAGGTCTCACATGTAGCAATTGGGATCTAAATGTTCAGGCCTCAGCCAAGCAAAGTTGGTGAACTTGAACTTTTTGAGGTAACACAATACCGATTGTACGTTGATGTTTTTTCCTCTTGTCAAGGTAATAAACTCAGTTTTGGTTTTTCTTTGCAGATCAAAGTTTTGACATCCCAGACAGAACCTTTCATTCTACCCACACAACTTGGCGCCTCTCCTCCTATGAATCTATGACTGACGTGAAGGAGCTTATCCCAGAATTTTTCTATCTTCCAGAGTTTTTAGTTAACAGAGAAGGTATATGAGACAGTGCCAAAATGATCTCTAAAAAGGCACAAGGATTAGGCCTCTGGGTTGAAACTGATAATTCCATGTTGTGATCAGGTTTTTTCCCCCATGTTTTTTAATTGATTGTGAAGGGGAAACCTGGCAGGTCCAGATCTTGAATCTTTAGCCACAGAGGCTTCAGATTGACTCTACTGTTGCCACTTTTGTTAGTTCTGCAAGCCCAGACTTCATGCTCATGAGGTGTATTGCCATAGTATTATTGGATTTCAAGAATAAGTCATTGCGGAGAAACTAAATGGATTCTTTGCTTCGGTCTTCACGACTGAGGATGTTAGGGAGATTCCCAAACCTGAGCTGGCTTTTGTAGGTGACAAATCTAAGGAACTGTCACGGATTGAAGTGTCACGAGAGGAGGTTTTGGAATTAATTGATAAATTTAACATTAACAAGTCACCGGGACCAGATGGCATTCACCCAAGAGTTCTGAAAGAACTCAAATGGGAAGGTGCGGAACTGTTAACTAAGGTTTGTAACCTGTCCTTTAAATCAGCTTCTGTACCCAATGACTGGAAGTTAGCTAATGTAACGCCAATATTTAAAAAGGGCTCTAGAGGTGATCTCTGCAATTACAGACCGGTAAGTCTAATGTCTGTACTGGGCAAATTAGTCGAAACAATAGTTAAGAATAAAATTGTCGACACATAGAAAAACATAAACTGTTGAATAATAGTCAACATGGTTTCTGTAAAGGGAAATCGTGTTTTACTAATCTATTAGAATTCTTTGAAGGGGTCAACAAACATGTGGACAAGGGGGATCTAGTGGACATAGTGTACTTAGATTTCCAGAAAGCCTTTGACAAGGTCCCTCACCAAAGGCTCTTATGTAAATTAAGCTGCCATGGGATAAAAGGGCAGGTCCTTTCATGGATTGAGAACTGGAACAAAGGGTAGGAATTAATGGTAAATTCTTAGAATGGAGAGGGGTAACTAGTGGTGTTCCCCCAGGGTCAGTCCTCGGACCGATCCTATTCAACTTATTCATAAATGATCTGGAGAAAGGGGTAAACAGTAAGGTGGCAAAGTTTGCAGATGATACTAAACTGCTGAAGATAGTTAAGACCAAAGCAGACTGTAAAGAACTTCAAAAAGATCTCACAAAACTAAGTGATTGGGCAACAAAATGGCAAATGAAATGTAATGTGGATAAATGTAAAGTAATGCACATTGGAAAAAATAACCCCAATTATACATACAATATGATGGGGACTAATTTAGCTACAAGAAGTCAGGGAAAAGATCTTGGAGTCATTGTGGGTAGTTCTCTGAAAATGTCCACGCAGTGTACAGAGGTGGTCAAAAAAGCAAACAGGATGTTAGGAATCATTAAAAAGGGGATAGATAATAAGACTGAGAATATATTATTGCCCTTATATAAATCGATGGTATGCCCTCATCTTGAATACTACATACAGATGTGGTCTCATCTCAAAAAAGATATACCGGCACTAGAAAAGGTTCAGAAAAGGGCAACTAAAATGATTAAGGGTTTGGAACGGGTCCCATATGAGGAGAGATTAAAGAGGTTAGGACTCTTCAGTTTGGAAAAGAGGAGACTAAAGGGGGATATGATAGAGGTATGTAAAATCATGAGTGATGTGGAGAAAGTGGATAAGGAAAAGTTATTTACTTATTCCCATAACTTCATTTGATGACCCCTAGTTCTTGTATTAATAGGCAGCAGGTTTAAAACAAATAAAAGGAAGTTCTTCTTCATGCAGCGCACAGTCAACTTGTGGAACTCCTTACCTGAGGCGGTTGTGAAGGCTAGGACTATAACAGAGTTTAAAAGAGAACTGGATAAATTCATGGTAGTTAAGTCAATTAATGGCTATTAGCCAGGACGGGTAAGAAATGGTGTCCCTAGCCTCTCTCTGTCAGAGGGTGGAGATGGATGGCAGGAGAGAGATCACTTGATCATTGCCTGTTAGGTTCACTCCCTCTGGGGCACCTGGCATTGGCCACTGTCGGTAGACAGGATACTGGGCTAGATGGACCTTTGGTCTGACCCGGTACGGCCTTTCTTATGTTCTTAAGAAAACCATAAAAGTTAATCCAGACAAGGATGTTTGGTAAATGTAGAAAATTAAAATCTGTTTGTTATAACTGAAAGAGCATCTGCTCCTTTCTATTGAGGGTAATGTGCTTCTGATAAATCTGTTTACTTTTTTCAGCTAGTTACATTTTAGGAAAACAACAAGGAGTCTGGTGGCACCTTAAAGACTAACAGATTTATTTGGGCATAAGCTTTTGTGGGTAAAAACCTCACTTCTGAGGCTTATGCCCAAATAAATCTGTTAGTCTTTAAGGTGCCACCAGACTCCTTGTTGTTTTTGTGGCTACAGACTAACACGGCTACCCCCTGATACTTGTTACATTTTAGGATTTCCCCAGGAGGCTCTGACAATCTGTCAGTTGTTTTGAGAGAGTTTACTGTCTTCATGCTGTCCTCAAGGGACTAGTGGCTCGATCCAATATGGTGCTGGGTGCCAACAATGCCTAATAAAACCTTTGGGAATTGAGGGCACTCAACATCTTACAATAGCGTTCAGCACTTTGTAAGATTGAGCCTTTTGTATTGTTCATGTTTCCTTGTTAAACTTAAATTATAACTGGTGGAGTCAGGTGGTAGTGACGGGGGTGAATGTGAAAGAGCGACTGACCATCGAGAATGGAATGGAAAAGATCAGTGATGGAGGATGGTGAAGGAAGTGTTTTACTGAGTCATTAGAAGACTTCAGTGGGTATGTCTACACTACGGGATTAATCCGAATTTAGATAATTCGGATTTGAGATACAGGTTGTATAAAGTCGAAATGAGTGCGGCCACACTAGCACAGTAATTCGGTGGTGTGCGTCCAAGTACCGGGGCTAGCGTCGATTTCTGCACCGTTGCACTGTGGGTAGCAAATCCATAGCTATCCCATAGTTCCCGCAGTCTCCCGCGCCCATTGGGATTGTGGGTTAAGATCCCAGTGCCTGATGGGACAAAAAACATCGTCGCAGGTGGTTCTGGGTACAGTCTCACTTCCTCCCTCCCTCCCTCCCTCCCTGCATGAAAGCAACGGACGGCAGACAACCATTTTCGCGCCTTTTTTCCTGGGTGGGTGAACACTGCAGACTCCATACCACGGCAAGCATGGAGCCCGCTGAGGTCAAGACAGCACTCATGAATATTGCAAACACCTCGCGCGTTCTCGTGGAGTTTATGCTCAGCCAGGACCAGAAAAACGAGGAGAGGAGGCAGCGGCGGCGGCAGCATGATGAGGACATGGACACAGACACGGATACAGAATTCAGTGAAACCACAGGCCCCGGTGCTTTGGAGATCATGTTGTTAATGGGGCAGATTCTATCCATGGAACGCCGATTCTGGGCAAGGGAAACAAGCACAGACTGGTGGGACCGCATAGTGTTGCAGGTCTGGGACGATTCCCAGTGGCTGCGGAACTTTCGCATGCGTAAGGGCACTTTCATGGAACTTTGTGACTTGCTGTCCCCTGCCCTGAAACGCCAGAATACCAAGATGAGAGCAGCCCTCACAGTTGAGAAGCGCGTGGCGATAGCCCTGTGGAAGCTTGCAACGCCAGACAGCTACCGGTCAGTCGGGAATCAATTTGGAGTGGGCAAATCTACTGTGGGGGCTGCTGTGATGCAAGTAGCCAAAGCAATCACTCAGGTGCTGCTACGAAAGTTAGTGACTCTGGGAAATGTGCAGGCTATAGTGGATGGTTTTGCTGCAATGGGATTCCCTAACTGTGGTGGGGCAATAGACGGAACCCATATCCCTATCTTGGCACCGGAGCACCAAGCCACCGAGTACATAAACCGCAAGGGGTACTTTTCAATGGTGCTGCAAGCACTTGTGGATCACAAGGGACGTTTCACCAACATCAACGCGGGCTGGGCGGGAAGGGTTCATGACGCTCGCGTCTTCAGGAACACTACTCTGTTTAAAGGGCTGCAGCAAGGGACTTACTTTCCGGACCAGAAAATAACCGTTGGGGATGTTGAAATGCCTATAGTTATTCTTGGGGACCCAGCCTACCCCTTAATGCCATGGCTTATGAAGCCATACACAGGCAGCCTGGACAGGAGTCAGGAGCTGTTTAACTACAGGCTAAGCAAGTGCAGAATGGTGGTAGAATGTGCATTTGGCCGTTTAAAAGGCCGCTGGCGTTCATTATTGACTCGCTCTGACCTCAGCCAAAGAAATCTCCCCATTGTTATTTCTGCTTGCTGTGTGCTCCACAATCTCTGTGAAAGTAAGGGGGAGACCTTTATGGCGGGGTGGGAGGCTGAGGCAAATCGCCTGGCTGCTGATTACGCGCAGCCAGACACCAGGGCGATTAGAAGATCACACCATGAAGCGCTGTGCATCAGAGAAGCTTTGAAAACCAGTTTCATGGCTGGCCAGGCTACCGTGTGAAATATCTGTTTGTTTCTCCTTCCCTCCCCCTTTACTGACTGATTTTCTGTAAGGAACCCACCCTGCCCCTTCCCCCAGCTTTCTTTCAAACCAAATAAAGTCACTATCATTTAAAAATCATTTATTCTTTATTAATAGATTAGAAAAAGAGGGAGGGAACCCGGGTGGTATTTGGGAGGAGGATTGCTGGGAAGGAAAAAGCCACAAAGAAAAGGTTAAAAAAATGACAGCCTTTTGCTTGGGCTGTCTACTGGGGTGGAATGGGAAGGTGTACGGAGCCTCCCCCCCCGCGTTCTTACACGTCTGGGTGAGGAGGATACGGAACATGGGGAGGGGGGAGGGTGGAACAGGGGCTGAAGCGGCAGTCTGTTTTCCAGCAGCCGTTCCTGAACCTCCACCAGACGCCGGAGCAGCCCCAGCGTTGCATCCTTCATCCTCTGGTCTTCCTG
>NC_048300.1:73921859-74007402 GCF_013100865.1 Trachemys scripta elegans
ATCTGCGCTTGGCTAACTGCAGGGAAGGATTTATTTTCCGCCACAGGCAAACAGCCCAGTAGGAACGGCCACCTCTGTCCCCTTAATTAAGTTCCCGTATTTCAACCAGGTTACCAGGAGTGATATCACTCTCCTGAGGATTACACAACAAGATAAAGAACGGATGTTGCTTGAATGCCAGCAAACACCGGGACCATACGCTGCCAGGCTCTGTCAGGCAATGATACCAGATTACTTGCTGCAAACATGGCGTGGTCAAGTGTCCTACCATGGAGGAGGGAATAAGGATGCACTGCCCAGAAACCTTCTGGCAAGGCTTTCGGAGTACCTCCAGGAGAGCTTCATGGAGATGTCCCTGGAGGATTTCCGCTCCATCCCCATACACGTTAACAGACTTTTCCAGTAGCTACAGACTTTTCCAGTAGCTGAACTGACCGCGAATGCAAAGTCAGGCAAAGTAATCATTAAAAACCGTTTGCTTTTAAAACAAGTTTTATATTTTAAAAGGTAAACTCACCTGAGGTCCCTTCCATGGGGTCAGAGTCTTGGGTACTGGCTTGGGAGGCTTGGGAGGGTACTTCAGTCAGGGTGATAAAAAGATCCTGGCTGTTGGGGAGAATGGAGTGCTGTGTGCTCTCTGCAAGCTCATCCTCCTCCTCCTCTACCCCATCGGCAGAATCCTCAGGCGTCGAGACTATCCCCGACCCAGAATCCACGAACAAAGGTGGGGTAGTGGTGGCAGCCCCCCCTAGAATTGCATGCAGCTCGGCGTAGTAGCGGCATGTCCGTGGCTCTGACCCGGAGCGACCGTTTGTCTCCTTTGTTTTTTGATAGGCTTGTCTGAGCTCCTTGACCTTCACGCGGCACTGCTCAGAGTCCCTATTGTGGCCTCTCTCCATCATGCCCTTGGAAATTTTTTCAAAAGTTTTTGCATTTCGTCTTTTAGAACGAAGTTCTGCAAGCACTGAATCCTCTCCCCATACAGCGATCAGATCCAGTACCTCCCTCACGGTCCATGCTGGTGCTCTTTTTCGATTATCAGCCTGCATGGTTACCTGTGCTGATGAGCTATCTGTGGTCACCTGTGCTCTCCACGCTGGGCAAACAGGAAATGAAGTTCAAATGTTCGCGGGGCTTTTCCTGTCTACCTGGCCAGTGCATCCGAGTTCGGATTGCTGTCCAGAGCGGTCACAATGATGCACTGTGGGATAGCTCCCGGAGGCCAATACCATCGAATTGCGACCACACTAACCCTAATTCGAATTGCTAAAATCGATTTTGGCGCTACTCCGCTCGTTGGGGTGGAGTACAGAAATCGATTTAAAGGGCCCTTTACATCGAATTAAATGGCGTCGTTGTGTGGACGGTTACAGGGTTAATTCGAATTAAAGCTGATAAATCCGAATTAAAGTCGTAGTGTAGACCAGGCCAATGACTATAGCAAGAAGCAGTGTTAGTGCTGAGTATTACCCATTCTGGACCTCAGGTAGCGCTGTTGCACAGTGGGGATATCAAACATTTGAAAGGTTTGTGCTCCGCCCCCCTCCCAAAAGTACCATCTGTTTGAAGCTGCTAAGAGAATTTGAATGCTAGTAGTCCCAGTGGATATAGTGTACAGAGTGCATGTGAGACTAAGGTACATGATTATTTAATTTATCACATGGCTTTCCACATGGATATTGCCAGCCCACTTACTGTATACAGTTCTGTAATATAGTTAGATCATTTCTACACTAGGGTTCAGAAGCATGTTATCACCTTTCCAGCAAGAACTGTGTTTAAGCACTCTTCCCTGCAGAGATTCAGAAAAGGCCTATAGATTCACAAGGCTTTTGAAAATGCTGCTCAGAGTGAAATGGGTGCAGATTTCTTTTTAAATATAGATCAACCAAAATTTTGGGGACTTTCTGGGTATCCTACAGAAAACACTTCTTTTATGAGGTTTTTGGAGAAGATTCTTGGAGATAGTGGCACTGTGGGAGGCAGAAAGAAGCTTTCTTTTTTTTCTTCTTTTGTAGCTTAGTTACTGGCTGATTCAAATTACCTTGCTCATATCTGAATGTTTTTTTAACACTGCTGGGTTCATTATGTTATTGTAGGAATGAGTAAGTATCAGGACACCTAGAACTCTTGCAAAGACCTTCCTTTTGTTGCTGTTGTAATTGAAATCCTAAAATTGTGCTTTCTGCCATGTTGCCCCTCATGCTTGGGTGGAGCTCCGCATAAACTTTCCTTCTCAGTGATGCATATTAAAAAAGGGACTGTTAAGCTGCTGGTGTGCTGAGACCACTGCCTATCTGCTGATAAATATTGTCTCACTGTTTTCTTGTACTGCCCAATCTGTCTGTAGAGCCGGGACTGTCTTTTTGTTTTGTGTTTGTACAGCACCTAACACCATAGAGTCCTCATCCATGACTGGGGCTCCTAGATTCTACAGTAATATAAATGGTAAATAATAAAACCATATAAACCTTCCTCTTTACATTTCTAGGTTTTGATTTTGGATTGCGTCAAAATGGTGAAAGAGTAAACCATGTCAATCTCCCCCCATGGGCTCGTAATGATCCCCGTCTCTTCATCCTGATTCATCGTCAGGCTTTAGAGTCTGATCATGTCTCCCAGACAATCTGTAACTGGATTGATTTAGTGTTTGGGTATAAGCAAAAGGGCAAGGCTTCGGTTCAAGCTATCAATGTCTTCCATCCTGCCGTAAGTATTTTTTTGTCAAGTAATCTGTTCATAGTATAAAATTATTTGATCTCTGAGATGGTTTGACCGATTGCTTGGAAAACATCGAGTTTTAGGCAAATTCCCTTGAAATAGCTAACTATCAAAGAACAGGGAAAAAGACTGAATATTTAAATGAAGAATTGGTAAAATCTCAGGGTTTGTGACATGAAGGTCAATTATGTCTATTTTAAATCATTTTTCTTGGGCTAAAGCTAGGCAGGGAATTGTCACACAATGTATGTCTACTTAAAAGCCTATTGGACAATTAGTCATTGTTTGCAATAATATCTAGAAATGCAGTATTTTTGTTTCCTCTTCCATCAAAAAGAAACCTTTCACTTTGGCAGATTGTAACGAAGGCTGCAGCAGAGATAAGTGAAGTGTCTGATTAGAGAGAACAACATTTATGCTATTCCTCCTCCACAATCATTTATGTTCCTTACTGTACTCACCTGCTACATAATTAATGTCCCATTTAAGCTAAACCCCTGTAGTGGCCTTAACTTTGGATCACAGAACTGGTTAAGCCTCTGCATTACACTGCAAAAGCCTCTGGATTTACTCAGGACAGTGGTAAAAGGAGAACAAGATGACGAAGGCCTTGTCAATTTCAAAAGAATTCCTAAATTGTACATTTTCAGGTCTCAAAATGCATTCCTTGAAAGGCTTACATTTTAGCAGTGCAGCAGCCTGACTTTGTCCAGCCAGGCTCTCTCACTTATGGGTTTCACCCCTGTAATTTAATTGCTCATGGTAAAGTAGAGTATTTAAATGTCAATCATATAGTCCCCTTGATTCATGCTGGTTTTCCTTACACTTTAGGGTGTAGTTCTGCAATTCTGTTGCATCCAGAAGTCAATTACAGAAGGGCTGAAGACTCTGGCTCTAAGCTTGTGCAGTTTTAGTTGGGAAACATTTTTCAAAGATAACTTTACTTAGCTTTTGTGTTTGCTGTTTTACATTTTAGACCTACTTTGGGATGGATGTTTCTGCTGTTGAGGATCCCGTTCAAAGAAGAGCCCTGGAAACAATGATAAAAACATATGGACAAACCCCTCGTCAATTGTTCCACACAGCGCATGTCAGCAGACCCGGATCCAGGCTCATAATAGAAGGAGAACTTCCCGCTGCCATGGGGTTATTAGTGCAGTTTGCTTTCAGAGAAACGAGGGAGCACGCTAAAGAAATAGTATATCCAGTATGTAATTTGATTCACAAGATTGCTCAATTAACATTCACAGGCTGTAATTACTGTACCCTGATGTAAACATCTGAATAATTAAGCAAAACGGCTGCACTTGCACTGTATTAATGAAAAGCGTTAGCAGTGTATCTTCTGCACATTTAAGACATTTCATGATTATGTGGATCAGAGCAGAACTGGCTCAGTGACTTGAGGTGCCCAAGCTTCTGGAGGAACCGTCTGGCAGTGAATTTCTGTCCTTGCTGATCCTACTCCCAGAGTGTATAACGGGTGGAGGTGGGGGGCGGAAGGTGCTGGACTGGAATAGTTTGTTCGTTCTCTCTCTCTCCACAATGGAAGTAGGAGATTTTTCTGCTCCACAGAGCACCAAATAGTCTGTCATGCCTGAGGCAAATCTGTTTCAGTGTATGCCCATGTGTCTTTCTGTAGGAAATGTGGTTAGTAAATATCTCTTACTGTAGACTGAGCTTCAAGACATTTTGCTTCAGACCTTTTGCAAAATTTAGGGCAGAATTAAAATAAGCTTTTTCATTGGATATTTGTCAGTAAGCAAACTGAAGTAAAGAAGAAGTTTCTAAGCAGTTCTTCTGTTATTGTAGGATAATTTTATTGTCTTCTTTGAGTCAGTATTTTTCAGTACAACCTCATTACCATTCTTCTCACCCTTGAAATTTAGGAAGAACTACTGGAAAAACAACCATTCTAATTTCCATGTGTAAATACGCATGTGAAAGTTGCAAATTAGTTTTGTTTCTGTATTGAACAAGGTTATCAAATGAATTACTTTCTGGTTTCTGCCAGTAACCGTTTAAAAAAAAAAATTCCAATCTGTATATTTTAGTATACAAGTGACTTTAAGTACCCATAAAATATCATTTTAAACTTAAAAATATCAGGGCTCAGAATGACTCTTTTGAAGCTATAAAAGCTCTGAAATGTGAGAGAGCCCAATAAATTCAGGACTGTTGATATGCTTATTGTGCAGGAAGCACTAATATAGAATTCTTATATTAGATTAGTATAGTCCACCATGTCAGCTGTCTGGTCTTTTTCAATATAGAATGCTTCAGAGCATTCTAATCCGTAAATTGCACCTCACTGTTAATGCTGTACCATGGGGAAAATATATAATATTAGTGAAGTAATGCAAAATTACATTGTAATATGTTTTAATTTTCGGTATTTGATATATGAAAAAGTAGAATAAATTTTCACTAGTCTTTCTTGAAGCAAAGAGAATGCCAGTACTTGCATTGCACTTAAATGTTTATTTGCTGGCTGGCTAATTACATGCCTTGAATGGTGAATTCTTGGTCCAGTGTTGAAATATAGGGTGGTGAACAATCTGTATCAACATTTTGTCTAGTTTAGCATTTTTTGTGGGGAAAAATGCCCCCTTCACTTCAGACACTTATTTTCTCTAAAACCTAATCAGGAGTTTGGCCCAGGTTTATAGAAATGGAAAACTGATGTTTCACTGTACTTTGTTTCTTGAACTCTGCAAGTTACCAGTTTTCTAGTCAAGCCTATAAAGAACTGACTAAATAAATAAGTTGGCACAATAAAAGATATTATCTCACCCTCCTTGTCTCTGAATAAACAGAACTCACTTGAAATTAATATCTTAGCATATGACATTAAATTGCCTTTTTCCATAATTTTATTTTTCTTTATAACAGAGTAAAGTATAGACCCTGTCATATAAAGTACCACAAGACTAGGATAATTTATAGGAGTCTTATTTATAATGTACTTTTTCCTCATATAAAATAGCATTGCTCTGTTACACTGACTATTTTAATTGGCATTTTATTTGTCTTTGCTCTAGAGTCCTTTGCCTTGGATAAAAGGTTTAAAGTGGGGGGAATATGTAGGTTCACCAAGTGCTCCAGATCCAGTTGTTTGCTTCAGCCAGCCACATGGAGAAAGGTTTGGCTCTCTGCAGGCTCTACCAACTAGGGCCATCTGTGGTTTGTCCCAAAAGTTCTGCCTTTTGATGATCTACAGCAAAGAGCAAGGTAAGGAAGCCTTACCAGAAATCAATTTCATGTTTACCCTCTACGTATGAAATACTGGAAAAACTTAACCAGTTGCCGAGTCATAATCATGCTATATTTTTAAGGTGCCACTCTAATACTCTAGCAGAGTGCTCAAGTTTGCAGTCTTATTCTGCTAAGGATTGTAAATAGAATTATTAAGTAAATTTTTAATAAAGGTGCTGGATTTCAAGAATTCTTATCAATTAGTTTGGTATTTTCATTAAAATAACTCAACTTGGTGTTTTTAAAATATCAGAACTCTAGAAACCCACAATTCTTCTTCAAGTGATTGTATATGTCCATTCCACTGTAGCTGAGTGCGCGGCCAGAGAATGGTTGTTGGAGATTCCTCCCTCCTCCCCCCGCAGCGGTACCTGTCAAGGGACATGAACACCCTCTGCTGCTATATGCCACTGTGTGCAGGTATAAAGGGCAGAGCTGCCCCCAAATTTCCTCAGTTCCTTCTTACCACCAATGACGGTGGTTGGAGCAATTATAGCTTTGTTACTGTAAGTTCTTCCCTCATTCCTTGTTAAAAAGTTGAGAACTCTGGTATTGGAGCCTCCCTATACAGCCTTCTATAAGGACGAGATTTACCTTCACCCTTGCCCAAAATTCCTGAAAAAGATAGTTTCCAACTTTCACATTAATCAGGCAATTTGTTCGTCACCGTTCTTCCCAAAACCTCATATTCACAGAGATGAAGAGAAGCTCCACCATTTTTAGACATCAGAAGAGCTGTAGTGTTTTACCTGGGCTGGACTAAATTGTTTAGGTGTCATGATCAAAATTGTTCATTGTGGTGGTGGACCTGGTTTCCTATTAAGCTTCTATGATTTTCTGGGCACAAGTTCCTATTCCTGACATTTGCAAATGACAACTTGGTTGTCCATGCACATTTGCTTCTTATTATACTATAGCCATTCATTCCAGAAATTATGCCAGATTTGGGCTTGCTGTTCTACAATCACTGTTCAAATAGGCTTTGGGATCACCTCCAGATGGATCTGCTTGTGAGTCCTCTACAGTGGAATGGATATGTGCAATCACTTGAAGAAACTGTTACCTGTCTTTCCATAATTGTTGATCTTCGAGATGTGTTGCACATGTTCATTCTACTACCCACCCTCCTTCCCCTCGCTATCAGAGCCTTTCCAGTAAGAAAAAAGTGAGGTGGGTTGATAGTGGTTCCACCCTTTATACCTGCATGCAGTGGTGCATGGCAGCAGAGGGCATTCAAGCTGCCCCAGTTGGTACTGCTTAGGGGAAAAAATCTCTGACAAAAGTGCGCTGGGCACGCGCTCACATAGCGTGGAATCACAGGTGCCTCCACACACCCTCTTCCCCAAGACCCCGCTCCACCTCTTCCTGCCCCTTCCTGACCAGTTCCACCCCCTCCTTCGAGCACGCCCGGTCCCTGCTCCTTCCTCCCTCTCAGCGCCTCCTGCACGCTGTGAAACAGCTGATTGCAGTGGGCAGGAGGTCCTGGGAGTAGGGTGACCAGACAGCAAGTGTGAAAAATCGGGACAGGGGGTGGGGGTAATAGGATCCTATATAAGAAAAAGACCCAAAAATCGGGACTCTCCCTATAAAATCGGGACATCTGGTCACCCTACCTGGGAGGGAGGAGGAGGAGTTGATCAGCAGGGCTGTCGGTGGGAGGGAGGGGGAACTTGGCTGCCAGTGGGTGCTAAGCACCCACTAATTTTTTTTCCATGGGTGCTCCAGCCCTGGAACACCCACAGAGTCAGTACCTATGAGTGGAATGGACATGTGCAACACCTCTCGAAGAACAACAGTTAGGGAAAGGCAGGTAACTTTCTTTGCCAACATATCCAGAGAACCAGAGTATTGGTGAACAAGTAAATGAATAGAAGAGCAGTAGGAGGGAGAAGTGAAGGAATAATTGTTGGAGGATGGAATGGGGGATGAGTAAGGGAAACAGAAGTAGAACTGCAAGGCAGAAGGCTTTGTTGTCAGGTTAACTCAATGGAATTAAAGCCTATTGATATATGTACAAATGGGTTTTAATAATTGCCTCTCTTGCATTAAAGCATTTTACTGGCCAGGATTTTCAAAAATGAGAGCCAACTTAGGCTCTGAAGTCCACAGGCACCTAAAATAAGTTGTCTCTCTTTCAGAAGTGTTGAGTTCTCAGCGATGCCCAGGGAAGAGAGTAGTGGTGGTCAAAAAATAGGACCTAATTTCCACAGAAATAGTCACAAAAATTGTCTCCCCCCCCCCCCCGCAACCCCCCCAAGTTCAAAATATCAATGAAAACTTTTGTCAAAATGGCAGACTTTGAAAAATGTCAATGAGCTCTAATACACAGCACTTTTGAAAATCAGGCCACTTTATTTAGGAGCCTAAAGATGGATGTTGTAGCCTAATTGGAGACACCCATTTTAAAAAAACTTTGGCCATTGTATCCTAGCCTAATAAAGCAAGATGCGTGTTGTATATTAACCGTGGATTTTTACAAATAGCTGCCAAAATGATCCATTATGTAATCACACATGTGTAAGGAGTTCAGATGACTACATTGAAATGTGCCAGACAGGCATGAATTTTGGGACAATAAGTATTTAAGTGGGTTTCCTGGGGAATCCCTGGCAAGTGGTTAATGTAAATTCCACAACCCCCATTATGCAAAAACCCAGAGATTTGAAGCTATACCCTGAGGAGAGGGCCATTGACTGGTGATTACCTGTTCTCAGAGATGGAGAATAATGGCCTGAGCTGTTTAAAGAAACAGCTGACTGTCCAGTTGGGGTCTGGTTCCTGATCCACCTAAAAGCTGACATGAACTTGGGACTAAGGGAGCAAACCCATTTATGTGGTTTGAAAGACTGGCACCTAAGAGCGCTCTGCAGGAGTTGGGGGTGACCTCTGGTACGCTTTTAGTATGTGTCTAGCTTTTTTTATTGTTTTTTTTTTTTGTTTTTTCTGTAATGCTTTTGCCCTAAGCATATAAATGCAGTTTGCTTTGTAAAAGCTGTTTGGTAACTGGTATACACTGCTTTAGCCCCTGGAGAAAGTGTTAACCACAGGTGCTGGATTCCAGTCAGACCTGCTGGTAAATTGCAGTGAGGTGCAGAGGGACTGCAAGCCTAAACCCCCAGTCTGAAGGGAGAGAGACCTGAATCTCTGCACCAAGAGAGGTGGTGGCTGGAAGTCTAAAAACTTAATTGGGTGCCCTCATTGAAGACTAGAGAGGGGGGCGGCAAAGGTGCAGTAACCCTGAAACTGCGACAGCATACTTGACACGCAACATATAATGCCTTTCCTGCAGGTGTGAGAAGCATGCACAGTACAGATATCCAGTGGTCAGCCATTCTGAGTTGGGGATATGCTGATAACATTTTAAGACTAAAAAGCAAGCAAAGTGAACCTCCAATAAATTTTATACAGAGTTCACAGTTGCACCAGGTAAAACTCTTTTTTTTAAAGTGTTTCTGATTGTAAAGTTAATGTATTTGTAAAAGGTGCTCTATATGACATCACTGAAAACTGAAATCTATTTTTAATAGAGAACATGTACAGCCTAGGTAGTGATAGTGCAAATTTCATAGCCTTCCACCACCATTCCTGATCACTTTAACCTAGGGTGACCAGACAGCAAATGTGAAAAATCAGGACATGGGGTGGGGGGTAATAGGAGCCTATATTAAAAAAAGACCCAAAAATCGGGACTGTCCCTATAAAATCAGAACATCTGGTCACCCTACTTTAACCCCAGTGCACTGCACCTTTACTTTTGGGGAACAGTTTCTAACAATGCAAGGTTTAGCATCCATGCCCATGTAGTCCTTAGAGTCTCTTAAAATGCCAGCAGGGTGCTCAATGTGATGTGGGCACATATCCAGTGGGAACTAAGGTGGATCCCGTACGTCCCTTAATATATGCCATCAGATAAGTGTCTTTAGTCGCTCGCTATCTTGTTCATGCTTGAACCAGTGACAGAGATGTAAGGCTCTGTAGCCCATTATCAATGTCAGCATCACCTTGTCCTTGATGACATTCTTTATTATGTGATCATAAGGATTTCAATTAGTTCTTCAAAAGCATGTAATGGAGTGGGGGAGACAAACTTACATCCCAGGTTTAAACTCAGCTGCACTCATTTGCTTTGCTGATTAGTATTTCGCTTATGTCTGTCTAGGAATTACGCTAAATGCCACATTCGTTTTCTGGGGCATACCCATTTTTGGATGAGCCCCTCCAAACTCTCCAAAATGCCTCCACCTCCCCCCCCCCCGCAAAAAAACTTTATTTACTTTTTGGTGGTTCTTCCTCCATTTCCATCCACCAAATATCCCTCTTTCTTACTTCTTCTCCACTAAATTTTCCTATTCAATCTCTCTGCTCCCAAAATTTGCTTCTGATTCTGCTCTTCTATCCTGGCAGAAAAACCATTATTGGATATGTCATCATGAGTTTATAGAACTTTCCAAACAATCTGTTTCTAGGCTGAGAACAAGAGTAGGGAAGATCATAGATCCCTTAAAATATTGGTATGTGTGGGGTGCGGAATAAGTGCCTCCTTGTTGGCTCTACGGTTTGTACAGTCAAAAATGTTGATTAAAGACAAAATGGAAAAAGTCAGAGTGAGACCCTCACCCTACACTGGCCTCTTTATACCACATAAGAGTCAGAACTGCATAAAGGTGCTCTGAAAGCCCTGCATCTGACTGTGATATGATTCTTCCAGCAAAGATACCATGAAAGACCGCAGTAAGAATATTTTCCAAAGACCACCTTGCAAACCCTGATATAGGGCATGTGAGAGGGGTGCATCAAGGATGGGGACAAAGCACACAGCCCTGGGAGGCTGCTATAACTTACACAGACCCTTAGGACTGTCCAAATTACGCCAAGGCCTCTCCAGCCAGCAGAGCAGCCCAGGATCAGGAGGGCAGAAAGTTACCTTAACACATACCTCCATCTCTTTGAGCTGAGAGTTCTGTGCTATGTATTTTAGAGATGCACCACATAATTTCACCCATAATTTTAACTCTAACTATGCAAAATGTATGACCTTCTGCAGATTTCTTGAACTGCTCTTGGGCTTCCATTTTGGGTCGGGTATTTTATTTATTGCATGTTTTTCTTAGGAAAACCAACAAAAACAGATTTGATAAAATAGCTAGGTATAATGAAATAGAATGTATTTAAAATAGTACTTAATTTTCTCTGGCTCTTTTTTTTCCTCCAAGGTAACAAGTTGTGCTTGGGTACCAGACAGTTGCCAGCTTTTTACAGGTAGCAAATCTGGTGTCATCACAGCGTATATGAACAGATTCTCTAGCAATATGGTAAGTATATCAGACAGGATTTATAATTAGATATTTAGCTATATTACATTATTTTTCTTTTCTTATCCTTGCTGCTGTTTACTTCACTCCTTAAAACTAGACTTGTATTATTAAAACTGCCTTGTATTGTAGGGTTTTTTAAACTAAAAGAGGCTTTCAAAGTACCCTATCATATACATTTTGACAAATAATTTAAATTTTGAATTCTGCATTTTAATAACCATTTGATTGGTGCCCAACTTTTCTCTCTTTCCCACCATCCCGCCTTTAAAGAAAAATAAATGACTTTCCCACCCTATTTTACTTTCAAAGCAAATCCTGATTTTTGTTGTGTTTGAGAACTGTACTTAGTTACTAGTACATCAGCATCAGGACTCCAGACATTTACTGTCCAAAGGAATAAATCTACTGTCCAGATGCAGACATGAGAGATCAGAGTGAGGGGATACCACTACTCAGGGCACCCTGACAAAGGGGAAGGCCAGCCCCTCTGACAGAGACTCCAGTATCTTCTCCAGGTACCAAAATGCCATGTCTGGACATTGCTCTTCTATCCACCCCTGACTAATAGGTGGCTGATAAATTTGAATCTCCACCTTACCCTCTCTAACTGCTGTGGAAGAAAGAAGGGAATTCTCGGAGTAAATCCTTGCCCCCTTGAAGTCAATGGGAGTCTTGTCCAACTTCCTGTTCCTGAGCAAACTTAGAGAAGCTAGCCAAATTCCAACTACAAGCTCACCTTACAGACGCCCCCCGACTTATGCAATCGTTCCGTTCCGGAAAGCCTTGCGTAACTCAAATTTTGCGTAAGTCGGAAACGTATACCCATACATTACGCAAAAATTTCCGCAACTCGAAAATCCTATTTCTGGCTGATGGAACTTTTTCTGTAAGTGCAAATTTGCGTAAGTTGGGTCTTGTGTAACCCAGGGAGCGTCTGTACTGAAGTTAATACTCTAGATATGGCATAATCTGGATTCAGGCCAGGTCATGGAACTGAAACCGTTTTAATGGCATTGATGGGTAAAGGAAGACGTCCATTCTCATTCCACTGGACGTTTCTGTAGCATTTGACACGGTCAGCCATGCACTACCTAAACTTGTCTTGCCTGAGATGTGGCAGGGGTCCACGATGATGCACTGAAGTGACTTGAGTCCTTCCTTGAGAGACAACCCAATGAGGATGGAAAAATAGCACCTCTGCCACCAGACCCCTCCCTTGTGAAGTCCAACAGGAATCAATTGTGTCCCAGTGCCTGTTGAACATCTACATTCACCTACCAGGCAAATTGGTCAGATAACATGAACTCAAATATCAGCAATATGCAGATAACACAAAGTTCAGACTATTCTTCACCACATACAACCATATCACAGCCACCAAGATAGTGCAGTGCTTGGATGGGATCAGCTCAAGGGTGAAGAACAAGCTGGCTGAAGTGGAACCCATGCAATACAGAAATGATGCCGGTGAGCAGAGGAAAGTACTTTGAAAAGTTTGCAACCACAGTGCGAGCTCCTTCAGTTGAAGGTGCACACCCACAATTGGTCAATTCAGTCCCTAGTTTAGGAGAACACTTGAATTCCTTGCTGACACTGAGCTGTTGCATACACACCATCTGTCAGTAGAGCTGGGCAAATAATATAAGAACGGCCATATTGGGTCAGACCAAAGGTCCATCAAGCCCAGTATCCTGTCCTCTGACAGTGGCCAATGGCAGGTGCCACAAAGGAATGAACAGACAGGTTATCAAGTGATCCATGCCCTGTCACCCAGTCCCAGTTTCTGGTAAACAGAGGGACACGATTCCTGCCTGTCCTGGCTAATAGCCATTGATGGACCTATCTTCCATGAATCTATATAGCTCCCTTTTGAACCCCATTATAGTATTGGCCTTCACAACATCCTCTGGCAAGGAGTTCCAGAGGTTGACAGTCCGTTGCGTGAAAAAATGCTTTCTTGTGTTTGTTTTAAACCTGCTACCTATTAATTTCATTTGGTGGCCCCTTGTTCTTGTATTATGAGAAGGAGTAAATAACACTTCATTACTTTCTCTATACCACTCATGATTTTATAGACTTCTATCATATCTCCTCTTAATTGCCTCTTTTCCAAGCTGAAAAGTCCCAGTCTTATTAATCTCTCCTCATACGGAAGCCGTTCTATACCCCTAATAACTTTTGTTGCCTTTTTCTGAACCTTTTCCAATTCTAATACATCTTTTTTGAGATTGGGCTCACATCTGCATGCAGTATTCAAGGTGTGGGCGTACTATGGATTTATATAGAGGTAATATGATATTTTCTGTCTTATTATCAATCCCTTTCTTGATGATTCCCAACATTCTGTTTGCTTTTTTGACTGCCGCTGCACATTGAGTGGATGATTTCAGACAACTATCCACAATAACTCCAATATCTCTTTCTTGAGTGGTAACAGCTAATTTAGACCCCATCGTTGTATATGTATAGTTAGGATTATGTTTTCCAATGTGCATTACTTTGCATTTATCAACATTAAATTTCATCTGCCATTTTGTTGCCCAGTCACCCAGTTTTGTGAGATCCTTTTGTAGCTCTTCGCAGTCTGCCTGGGACTTAACTATCTTGAGTAGCTTTGTATCATCTGCAAATTTTGCCACCTCACTGTTTACCCCTTTTTCCAGATCGTTTATGAACATGTTAAATAGGAATGGGCCCAATACAGATCCCTGTGGGACACCACTATTTACCTCTCTCCATTCTGAAAACTGACCATTTATTCTTACCCTTTGTTTCCTATCTTTTAACCAGTTACCAATCCATGAGAGAACCTTCACTCTTATCCCATGACTGCTTATTTTGCAGAAGAGCCTTTGGTGAGGGACCTTGGCAAAGGCTTTCTGAAAATCTAAATACACTATATTGGGGTAGGCAACCTATGGCACATATGCCAAAGGTGGCACGTGAGCTGATTTTCAGTGGCACTCACGCTGCCTGGGTCCTGGCCACCGGTCCGAGGGGCTCTGCATTTTAATTTAATTTTTAAATGAAGCTTCTTAAACATTTTAAAAATCTTATTTACTTTACATACAACAGTTTAGTTATATATTATAGACTTATAGAAAGAGACCTTCTAAAAATGTTAAAGTGTATTACTGGCACACAAAACCTTAAATTAGAGTGAATAAATGAAGACTCGGCACACCACTTCTGAAAGGTTGCCGACCCCTGCACTATATCCACTGGATCTCCTTTGTCCGCATGCTTGTTGACCCTCTCAGAGAATTCTAGTAGATTGGTGAGGCATGATTCCCTTTACAAAAACCATGTTGACTATTTCCCAACAAATTATGTTCATCTGTGTCTGACAATTTTGTTCTTTTACAATAGTTTCAACCAATTTGCCTGGTACTGAAGTGAGGCTTACTGGCCTGTAGTTGCCAGGGTCACCTCTGGAGCCCTTTTTAAAAATTGGCATCACATTAGCTATTCTCCAGTCATTTGGTACAGAAGCTGATTTAAATGATAGGTTACAGATGACAGTTGTCCTGCAATTTCACATTTGAGAACTCTTGGGTGAATACCATCAGGTCCTGGAGACTTATTACTATTTAGTTTATCAATTTGTTCCAAAACCACCTCTAATGACACCTCAATTTGGGCAGTTCCTCAGATCTGTCACCCAAAAAGAATGGCTCAGGTTTTGGAATCTCCCTCACATCCTCAACAGTGAAGACCAATGCAAAGAATTAATTTAGTTTCTCCGCAATGGCCTTATCGTAGATGAATATATTTTTCATTTTGCTGGCAATTCCAATAAACTGCAAAAACAAAACACTTTTTGGGTTGACCTGGAAACAGATTTTTTGGTGTCTGGTCAGAGAATCGAACAGCTGGGATGAAATAGTTTGTTTCAATTTGGGGCACTTTTGACATAACACCTCGGAATGGGATGGGTGTAGGAGGAAGCTGCCTCTTTAGGCCAGTAGTTAGGGAACTCACCTGGGACATGAGAAACCCCTGGTTCAATTCTTCTTTTCCCTGACATGGAGAGGATTTGAACACGAGTTCCCACCCCTCAGGTGAGTGCCCTAACCACTGGACTATGTCAATTCAGTTATGGGATTTTCTGAATCTTTCCTATTGAAGCTTCTTACGAATAATTATAGCCCTTGGAGCAGAGACTAGACTTGGATGTCCCATATCATATGTGAGTGCCCTGACCACTAAGCTGTTTGTTCTAAACTGTTTGGTGAACAGGACAAAAATTTGTAAGTAGTTTTTGCATTGACTGTAACTGCATTTTTCAGCAAATAAACTATTTCCCAAAAACTTTGTCCAGCTCTATCCATAAGTAATGCTTTCTATCATCTCCAGTTGGTTAGGATGAACCATCCTGATGAACAGTGACCTGGATTCAGTTATTCACATCTTCATCATCTTTTGGCTGCGATACCTAATTGTGGTATATGTGGGCATGAAGCCTTCAGTGCTTTGGAAACTCCAACTAGTACAGAACCCTGCAGCACACCTCAATACACTAGCTACCACAAACAGATTAAATCTGTCCTCCGTTCTCTACACTGTCTTACCGCAGAACATCAAGTCAGGTTCAAGGTCTTGATCCTTAGCTTCAACGCACTCAGTGGCCTGGGCCCAGAGTATCAAAAATATCACCTAAAGCTCTGGAATGAAAACCACGATCAACAGCTTCAGTCTTGTGGTACAATGGAGCTTTCTATAATAAGGTTAAAGCCCATTTGTGCGGAAGACAGAAACTTCTTGGAGGCCAAACTCTCACAGGAACTAAGGACTCTTGCAGACCTTACCACATTCTGCTCTAAGTGCAAGGCGTGCTTCTCTGATCTTGCCTTCTCGAAGGTAGACACATAACATCATGTATTAACTAATTTAAAAAAGAATCCTTACCAAAACACTCCTGCACACCTTTTCCCCAGTGATGAGACTAAATAACGTGTGACAGATGTTAGTCATATCGCTTCATGTATTGATGGAAGATGCTCAGGGTGTAAAATAGAATAGAACTGTAATGGAGCCAGGATTTTGCCTTCTGTTTTAAGTTGTCTTTTCTGTAAATAACTCCAGCATCAGCCTCTTCAGTAGTTCATAACTTTTTCCCAAGAAGTAGCAAATCGCTGACACAATTCTTGACAGTCCATCTTAGGCCACAGGGTTCTGAATAGCAACACTTAAACTGGCCACAGTATTGTTTTATGTTGCATTTGCTTGATCAATCTAGGAGCAGCAACAGAGACCTAAGTGCTCTCTGCAGATTGAGAAGGATTCCTCTGCATCAAGGTTAAAACTTTGCAGAAATTCATGGCTCAAGCCCCACACACACTAGGAAAGCCCACTCACTGTGAGCAATTAATTTTTAAAGCCCCAAGCAATATCCGTTACATTTTTGGTAACTAAAATAGGAAATAAACTTTTTGTACAGAATACTTGTGTTTTAAAAATGCTAATAAAGAAACTAGCAATTTGTATTTGACAGCGGTAAGGCACTTCATAACTGCGAAGAGGAGTTCTTTGCTTTGCTCCTCAGGTGTCCTCTTGTGAGATCATGTTTGCTGAATCCCTCAGCACTGACACTTCTGTATACCTCAGGCAACATGACCTTGCTGCCAATTGTGTAGCATCTGTTGTTTAGTTAGTTGCTTGAGACAGGACTATAGGGAATGCCAGCATGTTTACTAGCATCTGTTCTGTAGTCAGCCCCCAGCTGAGTGCTGATGTAGTGGAACAGCCTGTTATAAATGCAGTACAGGATGTGTCAATCAGGGCAAATCTTCATGTGTAAATAATTAAAGCAAGGAGACAGGTATGATGTTGCTAATGGATAGACATAAGAGTCTAGAGAGCCCTGCTTTCAGAGATCTAGTGACCCATATCTGTGTTTGAAAAAGTCCAGACAAACTGCTTTTGTCTGCTACTTCTCCCAGGCATTGTCAATGTCTGTCATCCAAAACCCACTGAAGTACTGTTATGAGAAGTCACTCATATCACTACCCTTAAAAGGCCTCAGCCAAGAGGTTCTGTTGGGCAAGTGGGTTGCTCCACGCTTTAGTTGTTCCTAATCTATCTGGGGCTTTCTTGCTAACAGAGAGGGAAGCATTTTAACCTATTGTATATCCTTTTGAGAGAATAGATGAAACTGTGTGGTAATTATTGTATAATCCCTTACTCCAGTGCCTTAACCACAGCCATCCAGTCTAACACAGAAAGAGGGCATTTTAAATATATGACCAACTTTAAATCAATTTATTTTTATATCTATGCCACTTTAAAAATATTTTATTGTGAGTGGAATGTTTATATTAGTGTAGTGAAGTGGACATCAGCATTGGAAGGATAGATGGAAGAAATGAGTCTTAAGAGATTTGAAGGAGGAGGCGAGAGCTTCCATGGCACACAGTATTTACAAGTATGTTTCAGGCAGAGAGGATAGCATGAAAAGTCATAGTTGCATGACTTATTAGCACAAATAAATTAGATTATCTGGTCCTAGAGTTCCATCCTTTCCCATTACTACCATTTTGTACTTTGTATTATGATAGTTCCTAGAAACTCCAATCCAGGATCAGGCCCCATGAGCTAGGGACCGTAGAGACAAGTAGAGAATCCCTGTCCCAGAGATGTAGGTGTCAGCAAAAGGTGGACAAAA
This sequence comes from Trachemys scripta elegans, assembly GCF_013100865.1. NCBI lineage: Eukaryota > Metazoa > Chordata > Testudines > Emydidae > Trachemys > Trachemys scripta. The sequence continues at coordinate 73,939,815 of NC_048300.1, forward strand.
CAGACAAATTAGATGGGGGAAGTGGAAAGATGAGGCAACAAAATAGTTTAGCAGAAAAATTAATCTTGGCTTGACACTTTCCCATTAAAAACCTTGTTCTAGTTCTGTTCTTAAAATTCTAAAATAATGGCAGACCATACTTCTATGAATAGTAGATACATTACTCTGAGGGGATGTAGAGACTGGATATTTTTAGCAGCAAGTATTATAGTACACAGTAGGAGAATATGTTTGTTGTTTTCTTGTGGTTGGTTAAATGAAACATCTCTAAATGTTTTATGATTATTAAAGGTCAATCTTGTCCTGACTAGTAATCAATGTAACTAGCACAGAGATGGATGTTGCTGTTTGTTGCTCAGATCATGCTAGAGAATATATAACTAGCATGTTGTGAGTGAAAACTATTACCAGTTCTTTCTCCTTTTCTGTTCTCTGACTCTTTTAATCTTTTAGTAGAGCTATTGTATGCCCTATTTCCTCTTCCAAATTCCTAGATTGTTTATTACTGTGCTCTGAGGTAGTAAAGAAGACCTATGGGAAAATTCATTGTAACAGAGAGACGTTTACCTTTCTTGTATAAACATTATTCCAATCTCCTTGTACACTGGACTTCTCTTAATTGGGCAATTATCATTCTGATTAAGCAACTCTTGTAATTTAGAGGGTGTTTTTAAAAAAAAAAAAAAAAAAAGTCTGAGGAATTGCAATGAAATAAAACACAAGAAGTAGCACTTATGCTTAGCAGTTTCATCTTTTCTTTGGCATTTAATTTTTGATAGTTTCTGTATTAGAGCAAAGCTTCAAATTTCACACCTATTTAATACCTAGTTAAACCCCATCTAAGGACTTGGCACTGGCTCAATATGTTCCCATTAACTTGGGGTTTTTGCTAACTTTTTTTTAAAAAGTGCTGGTCATTGCCATTGACTGTCCCTCACCCCCCGATATTTCCTCTCTAGCCAGTCAAACTGAAATATGGAGATCTAGCTGCCATCTCTGTTTGAGCTACAGACAAGAGTTTGGAAAACAGCCAGCCACACAACTTCTTCTCAAAGCTTGTGTGTGTGAGAAATGGGAGAATATAGTGCCTTTCACAGTTAATGTCTTACTCCAAATACTCGTGTCAGCAATGTGTCTGCTTCTTTAAAAGTCTTACAAAAAGCATCTGAACTGAAGATATGAAGCATTTAATCATGGAGTGCCAGTTCATTCCCTAAGATCTATATGTATTGATCAAATTGAAAACAATGGAAGCCACACTTCCAAAACAATAAATAAGTGGATGTGTTTAATAATTCAGGTCTCATTTTAATATTGTTATTTTTCAGCATTCCGAGATAGAAATGGAATCTCAAGTACATCTATATGGTCACACAGCAGAGATAACCAGCTTATTTGTCTGCAAACCATATAGTATAATGATAAGTGTAAGCAAGGATGGAACCTGTATCATCTGGGATTTGAACAGGTACAAATATAATTTCCTAGGTTAGCCTAAAAATGCTTACTTTCTAACTATTTTTAAAATCTTTGTGTAAAATAATCATTTCAGATTATTACTTTCCAAGTATTTTAATCTTGTATGAAACCAAAACTCAGTTTCCTGAAGCTAAACTGCGGGTTATTTAGAGATCTTTTATTCTTTGTAGGCTGTGCTATGTCCAAAGTCTTGCTGGACACAAGAGTCCTGTGACAGCAGTCTCTGGTAGTGAAATGACAGGTGATATTGCAACAGTTTGTGATTCAGGTATGTATGGTATCATGAATGAATAACCTATCCACATTCATAGACCAGATTTAAAGATGAATCAACTTTCCCAATGCAATAGTTTGTCATGTGACTTGAATCATTTGAACAGCCAACTGATCAACTCAATAACTTATTTCTATATACAATATGATGTGTATCTGTTTTGTGTAGTTACAAATTTGCAGGTTGTAAGTGATTGACAGGACTGCATGTGTAATTTTTGATTTTTTTTAAAGATTTGAAAGTTTGAGTCCTGAGAAATTCAAATTCTATTAAGTTAATTACTTTCATGATAGCAGTGATTTGTTTTCCAAAATACTGTATCCTCCTAAGGCATTTTACTTGTACAAAGCAAAATTACATTTGCTAAAACTACAGACTTGTTGGAGTATTCAGATGTCCCTTAATATATGCACTATATTGAGGCACCACATATGCTATATTAACAAAGAGTTCATTACCTAGTGACTCAAAGCAAACAGGAGAAGCACGTGTGGTCTTGCTGTGACTGGAACCAGAAAAATTCTGTAGAGTAGTCTGTTTCTTTGTTTGGTGTTTTTAGGGAAAAAACCTCCAGAAGAAAGTGTAGGTATTTGTTGTTAATGTAGAATCCTAGGGAGTTTGGAACCCTGCAAGGAATTTTCCCAGAAAGTCCCTGACTCCGCAGCCAAATGGCACAAAACAGCTTTTTCTTAATTGTTCTTCTTCCTCACACATCCCCAATCATGTATTTGTATATTAGGTCAAATTTTCACATGGGCAGTTAGAAGTAGCTTAAGGTGCATGATGATTTGACACTTATTGTATACACGCACTACAGCACTATATTTGTTTCTGTAAGAGGAGGCACACTGAACAGCACTCACTACCTTTTAGTACTTTTTCTATCTTGTAGTGTAGTTAATGTTAGTTTGAGGCCGTCATTTGGACAACGCGCCTCGTGTGTGTGTGTGCGCGCGCGCATCTAATTTTCTCCCCCATCAAGGGAGGTAGGCGAGATAAATAGATTAATTTTATAATCCATATGGCACCAAGCAGTTTTTTGTCCCAACATTCACTTTATTTCTAATGTTTGGGTCCAGTCCTCTATACATAATGTCTTGGTTCTCAATGCCAAACTCGTACTGTGAAAGAGGCTTCTAATGTCTCTTCAGGAAGCTGCTTTCATTCTTCCTTCCTGTATTCCCATGTAGAGTGAGGTGGATCAAATACCATTCTAGCCCTTCAAAATCAGAGCTGTAAATAAAAATCTTGCAAGGTAGCACAAGTAGGTTATTATATTAAAGGATGATTGAAGGTTAGGACCTCTGGCAATTACAGAAACACAATACATGGTCTTAACATTCCAGGGGCAGGGCCAAGACTGAATCTGAGGCTTTGTCTACACTGCACTTTAGTTGTTAATACTTTTGTCATTCAGGGGTATGAAAAAAACACCCCAAATGACAAAAGTTTTAACAAAAAGCACCGTTGTGGACAGCACTTTGTTGGCGGGAGCCGCTCTCTCGTCGATGAAGCTACCACCCTTCGTTGGGGGTGTTTTTATTTTGTCTATGGGAGAGCTCTCTCCTCGTGATAAAGAGCAGCTACGCTGCATGCCTTACAATGGTGCGTCTGTAGTGTCACAGCTGCACTGTTGTCAGGTGTGCAGTGTAGACATAGCCTGAGATATTCGTCTCCTTTATCTCTACCACTCTCAGGCCTTGTCTTCACTAGGAAAAAATGGTGTGTTCTTACCTTGTGTTAGCTAACATAGGGCAATTAACGAGAGGTAAAATCCTAGTAAAGACAAGGCAGTTGTAGCGTGAACACATTAGCAGATCGAGGTAAACCTTGAGAGAGAGAGAGAGATTAGTGTTTACTGTGACCTGCTAACATGAAAACTAGCATTTTCAAAAAGTTATATTGGTGAGTAGAATGTTTATAGCTTCCTTACTGCTAAAGTGCTAGGGCTTATATTATAAATCATATTAATTTTGTGGGGGGTTGCCTATACAAAATATGGTAAATATGGTAAAAAGAAAAAATAACTATGGTACAGCATTTGTACAGCTTTCTGTTCTGAATCAGTTTTAATCTTTACTAAACTGATCTCTTGCTGATGTGGTCTTGAAAGCTAAATGACATAGGCTATTCAAATAGTCTAGATTATTTTGTAATATTTGTGGTTTACTTTGTATTACAGTTGGAGGGGGCAGTGATCTGAGACTTTGGACGGTAAATGGTGATCTTGTAGGACATGTTCACTGCAGGGAAATCATATGCTCTGTTGCTTTCTCTAACCAGCCGGAAGGAGTGTCCATCAATGTTATTGCAGGGGGATTAGAAAATGGGGTTGTAAGGTAAGAGCATACACTCTCCTCCTTAAGTTCTTAAAGTATTTTGCTGATAGACACTTATAAAATCAATGTTTGTTTTTGTTTTGAGACAGTATGCAGTTTTAAAATCATGCTAATGTTCTGCTTTTACAAAAAATTGAACTATCTGTTCAACTGTTCGCAGTTTCTAAAATTAAACTTATGTTTATCCCTAAATATTTAGGTTAAGTGGAATATGGAGAAAATAATTACTTTTTTTCTTTCTTTCAGGCTGTGGAGTACTTGGGACTTGAAACCTGTGCGGGAAATTACATTTCCTAAATCAAATAAACCTATTGTAAGGTAAAAAAAAATTTTGCTGCATAAAAAGAATTCAAGTTCCCTTTAAAAATAAATCTTGACTTATTTAAGACACTAACAAATGGGGGAAGTGGATGAACAAAACTATCTAAAAACAGGCACACAATCCTACTAGTTCCCCATGAAAGTAAAATGAGCACAAATACATTGCAACATGACAGTAATAACTATTCTCAGCTGCAAGCATGATGAGATAAACACAGACCGAAACTTGAAGGATTCCCCTGTGGACTGAACAATACTTGCGTATTTGTCTTTTAAAACAAAGTTCATATTTTCCCCCAGGATTTTCATATTAACTCCTAATTTGACAAGTTATCTTTTTACTTTTCAATTAAGCAGATTTGTAAATGGTTATAGTATGAGCTTCAGTAGTAAATGACTTGTGTGGCTTTATTTTGTTGCTGTGTGTTTCTGCCTCACCCTTCCCCCTGGCTGGCACAAAAAAGCCCAGATCCTGCAAACAGTTAAGCACCTGTGTAATTTTGCACACATGAAGAGGCTCATTGATCACTTATGTAAGAGCTATGCTCATGCTAAACTGTTTGCAGAATTGGGGCCCAAACTCCCACTAAAGCATGCTCTCAATGGGAATTTCCTTGCATGAAGGACTTGCAGGATCATGCCCTAAATTTCATAATTATTCAATAGTAACACAGTAACAAATTTTATTACAAGAATTTATATTTGTGCCCATTACTGAAGCAACATTTTAAAACATATTGTAGTGATCACTGTTAAAGCCAACACTTACCACTGTTACCACACCCTGGTAGTAGTGGTTTCTGAAACACTGACTTGCTCTTCTAAGCAGCAGAAATTCTTTTTTTAAATTGGGATACGGTATCCATTTATTTAGAAACTGTTTTTGGTTAATCCAGAGAATTACTTTTTAAATAGAGAGGAAAATGATTATTTTGACATTAGTTGTGTTAGAATTCTAATAGAGCACGAGAGGCATTGCTACCCACAATGAGTTCTTTAAATTGCAGTAAGTACAGCAAACTTGGGTTCTGCAGTACAAATGTGTAATTAGGGATTCTGAATGTGTGTGTGAATGGCTGGAGGTGAACTCCCATCTGACAGCTTTGCACAGATACATAATTCTCTTCACATTTGTAATGGGGTCTCAGGTTTAACTTGTGATCTCAGCATCAAGTTAATTTAGTCATTCTTAATTTAATGTGTACCAACCATCACCTCAGCAGCACCTCACAGTAATTAGAAACAAGAACTTGCGTACAAGTTTATGGTTTTTTAAGTCTCTTGAAATAAAACAATTATTCCTCTACCCCGATATAATGCGACCTGATATAACATGAATTCGGATATAATGCGGTAAAGCAGCGCTTCGGGGGGGGGGGGGCTGTGCACCCGGCAGATCAAAGCAAGTTCAATATAATGTGGTTTCACCTATAACACAGATTTTTGGCTCCCGAGGACAGCATTCTATTGGGGTAGAGGTGTAGTAGAAAGAACTGGTGGATTTACTTACTATGGTGGTAAAACCAGGAAATGCCTGCCTTTTAAAAAAAAAAAAAAAAAAAAAACACAACAAAACAAAAAACGTATCCCATGAAATTTGCCAGATTCTGGTTCTGGCCATCAATCTGAGAGCAGCTTTCAGGGGCATGAACCCTGCAGTGTGAATACCCTCTGCCAGACAGAGTGAGTTCCACCCAGGAAATGACCGCAGGAGCAGCACAGAAGATTGTACTTGAAGTGACAAAGATAAAAACACACAGACTGGGCATTAAGTTAAATTTATGTCAGTAAAGTTTGTAACTGACACCTTGAATTGCAGTTTGAACAGGCAGGTATTGCCCACGCCCACATATGCGCGCGCACACAGTACTAGACTTATGCATTCATAGGAACTTGCCTCACTGAAGGCAAGCTACTGATTTTTGTGTTGGTTGCAGTTATGCTGTACTTGTCTTTTTTTAAAGTATCTCCTCTAGTATTTTCAGTTAAATAGTATAATTTGCTAAATATGATATAAAAATTAGATTTTTATTGTTTTCAGCCTTACATTTTCCTGTGATGGTCATCACTTGTACACAGCAAATAGTGAAGGAACTGTTATAGCTTGGTGTCGCAAGGACCAGCAGCGCTTGAAACTACCCATGTTCTACTCATTCCTTAGCAGCTATGCAGCTGGCTGATGACTCTTCATGCTGCTAAATCACCATATCTCGTGAAGCACTTTAAATCCAGAGTAGATCATAGAACCTCTGTTGTTTAATTGGATTTTGAAATGTATTGAACTTCTTTAAAACAAGTGAGTTGATGAAAGCATACATCAATCCTGAGGCTATTGTAAAATGTGTATATGCATGCCCCAAACTTTAAACCATATCAAGGTTACAAGGAAGTTCTGGTTTTATATATTCTGATACAAGGAACGTGGCACACAAATGCTCTAACCAACAAGCTGAAATGCTTCAGTGTAAAATGTAATAGTATTTTTTTAAATAATTTCTTGAACACAAGTATTCCAAATCTTGAATCACTAGTGGTGACTTTTTTCCCTTTTATTCTGTGTGTTGTAAAGTACCAATAGCATTAAAATTTCTTAAATATTTATAAGAAGATTATCAATGTGTGTATCTGATCAGTCAGTACAGTCTAATTGGCTCTAGCATTAGTACCCCAAAAATTTAAACATGGAGGATTCAAAACTGCTTTTTGAAGAAGCAAATAACTCAGTAGGTGCTTTGTGCACCAACCATTTTATGGTGTGTCATAATGCTAAAAATTGAACTTCTGTTATTCCCTGATATTCCATAGTTTTTTGCTAATTGTCTTCTCAGCTCTAATAGGACAATATTCCTGTAACAGACAGAAACCAATGTGTCTGTGTTTTAATAACAACCAGACACCTCATGGCATCATGAAGCAATAGTTAAACAAGGTTTTTCATCTAATTGTAAATTGCACAAATGCATAACACTAGTTAGTTATTATGAATCTAAGTGGCAGAATATATTTAGCATACATTTCAGAGTTCAAAAATACAAAGAAAACAGTGCAGATATCATCTGCTCCCATTTAGTGCCATGTGAGAGTTAAATACATGTAAAATGTTTGAATAAGACCATAACTGCTTGACTAATCAGTGTTCATCATATATGTCAGATCGTTCGAAAAGTTTACACACACAGAGTGCAAATATGATACTTATTCCTAGGTGCTAATCTTTGAAAAAGGAACATGCATTCAGGTCAGGGGTTAATACTTCACAACCTCTCAATTGAATTTGAAGGTGAATTTTTTTATGGCATCCTCCACACAGGACTGACGCGCTCAATAACTTAAATATTCGGAAAGCCAATATCAGCTGAGCATAATTACATATTCCTCCACTAGGGGAAAAAAGTTACAACCCAAGAATGCCACAGAAACCCATTAAGTAGTTAAAACCTATTTTTTCCTTTAAGTCACTTACACATTCCACTTCTACCATATAGATTTGAATGGCTATATTTTTACTCATTGCATGTATTTATCCTCCTGCAAAACACTGTACTTAAGATCTATAATTTGGCACCTGGTGATAAAGACAAAATATGTATAGATACCTGCAAATCATAATATACGTACAATCTGTGCATTTGTTGTGAAAATTCCAAGTGTACATCTTTTAATGTCTAGATTTTCAAAAAACTTGATAAAGTACAAGGATCTTCCCACAGTTCATATTCCAAAAATAGATCTTTTGGACCAGTGAAGAATAAGCAAATGGCTGCATACTGTATGAATTTAACTTTTTTAAATGCATATATTGCAGGTACATTTTACAAGCTGGCTTTAATCATGTTTTTCATACTCCAAATACAAACGGAGAAGCTTTTTGGTTCATGTTGAAGTGATATGCTTCATTTAAAACTTTTTTGTTTTGGAGGCTTTTACTTGCTCCCCAATTTAAATATGGGATGTTGCTCATGGAGTCTTATTTTTTAAAAAGCAGCATTCCATTTGTTATAAATCTCAGATATGCAAAATAGCTGTTCTTGTAAAAAGTGCAATATTATATTTTTATGTAAAACACAAATGAACTTTTGGGGCAGGGAATATTTATTCAGCTTGATAACATGTTTTGGAAATATTAAAACATCTCATGATAGTATATGTGCATGTCAGGCTGAAAATTCCTGTAAATAATCACATGTTGCACTGTCTTTGTATACACTGCCACCTGTGGTGTTGGGTAATAAATCATTAATTTGATACAAATACAGATAAAAGGCTGTTTATGCAATGCCTATAGCAGTTTTTTGGGTTCGGTTTATCAACTCATTTTCCAGTTAGCATTCCATTGTTCACTTCTTCAGTGCCATTTGCGGCTGTTCCTGTACCTTAACCTACTCTCTTTAAAAAGTAAAATGAACAAATTGCATTCACAACAGAACCAGTTACAGGGTTAAATTCTGCCCCCTCTTACATGTAGGCAACCCCACACTAAAGGCAATACGGTTACCTGGATGTGAATGAGGGCAGAATTTGGTCCATTATTTGTTTTGTAACCACTTTCCCTCCAATTGCTACTAATCTGATCACTTGCTGTTTTGTCTAATTTAGATTGTAAACTCCAAGGGAGATATATTTTTCTGTATAGCTATGCCCATGTATGAACACTGCTGTGTAGACAATCTGCAACATGAAAATACTTTTCTATATGAGCCACTTTTTTCAACCTACTTTAATTCAGTTGTTCTTGGTTCTCATATGTACCAGCTCTCATTTTCCCAGGTTATGTCCTTTCTTTATTTTCACAGTAAAATCCATAGCACTTTCAACTGGAAATAAAATGAACTGAGCTGTTTTCATGCCATTACTTAAGCACCTACAGATATTAAATATGTCCAATCATTTTTTGACTTGCGTAACAACAGGTGATTCAACTATTGCTGGTAAGGGCAGAGGCTTCAACTGAATTGCAGTCCTGCAAACAAATCCATACATGCAGAACCTTGCTCCCATGTGGAATCCCATTGTAGTTAGACTCCTCCATTACAGAGCAAGGGTTGGCAGATGTAGATCTGGTTATAGGATGTGAATCCTTTCCTTAAATTAAGACTTTCATTTACGATCAAACTTTTATGGGTGCATAGTAAGGACATAATGACACTGGCCCAGATCCTGAGGCCCTTAATCAATTTTTTACTCAGCTAAAATCCCACTCAAGTTGACTAATATTTTGCCTGAGTGAGGATCTGAGGATTTGGCTCAGTACTATCCCCCCACTGGACCACCACTGAATGGCCACCCACTTGCTCTGATATGGGAACTGCTGGGAAACAGTCTGGAGAAGAGCACTGGGTCCCTTCTTAGCCATCAGCAGCAAGAAGACTATTCTTCCCCTTCTAACTTCTTAGCTCTACCAGAGAAGAGTTCCTTCATAGTACCTGTGGTAGATTTGTAGATAGTCTATTTGTGAAGGGTTCTTTTAAAATGGACAGAAAGACCATGAGATTTACTACTTACACTACGTAATTCTCCAAACAGACAAGCTTATCTTCCTGTTAAGGATTTATGATGGTAGAGTCCAATAGGCAGTTCTTACACTAAGTAGTTTAACCTGAGGATAGCTAATGTAATGCCAATTTTTTTAAAGGTTCCAGGGCCAATCCTGGCAATTGCATGCTGGTAAGTCTGACTTCAGTACCAGACAAATTGGTTGAAAAACTATCGTAAAAAACAGAGTTATTAGACACAGATGAACACGATATGTTGAAGAGTACACGGTTTTTGTAAAGGGAAGTCATGCCTCACCAATCTATTAGAATTATTTGAGGGTGTCAACAAGCATGTGGACAAGAGTAATCTAATTGATATAATGTACTTGAATTTTTAGGACGCTTTGACAAGGTCCCTTACCACAGGCTCTTAAGTAAAGTAAGCAGTCATGGGATAAGAGAGAAGGTCCTCTCACAGATCAGTAAGTGGTTAAACGCTAGAAATAAATGGTCAGTTTTCACCAAGGAAATTGGTAAATACCAGTGTCCCTGAAGGAGCTGTACTGAGACCTGTGCTGTTCACCCCCTTTTCCAGATCATTTATGAATATGTTGAACAGCAAAATTTCCAGATGATAGAAAATTACTCAAGATAGCTATATCTAAAGCTGACTACAAAGACTTACAAATGGATCTTTCAAAAATGGGTCAGTAGGCAACAAAACAGCAGATGAACTTCAAAGTTGGTAAGTGCAAAGTAATACATGTTGGAAACATAATCCCAGCTACACATAGAAAATGATGGGGTCTAAATTAGCTGTTACCACTCAAGAAAGAGTGGTAGAAAGACTTCAAGATTGAAGTCATTGTGGATACTTCTCCAAGAACATCTGCTCAATGTGCAGTAGCAGTCAAAAAAGCTAATGTTAAGAACAGTTAAGAAAGGGATAAATAAGACAGAAAATATAATGCTCCTATATAAATCCAGTATACAGTTCTGGTTGCCCTATCTCAAACAAGATATATTAGCATTGGAAAAGGTGCGAAGAAGGGTGACAAAAATGATTAGAAGTATGGAACAGCTTTCATGTGAGGAGAAATTTAAAAGACTGGGACTTGGGACTGTTCAGTTTAGAAAAGAGATGACTGAGAGGAGATGTGATATAAGTCTATAAAATCACAAATGGTGTGGAGAAAGTGAAGAGGAAAGTTTTATTGACCCCTTTATATAACACAAGAACCAGGGTCACCCAATTAAATTAAGAGGCAGCAGGTTTAAAACCCACTTCAGGAAGTACTGCTTCCTCTGGCGCAGGTTGACTATACACCGTGTGATGTTGTGAAGGCCAGAAGTGTAACTGTGTTCAAAAATTAGTTAGCTAAGTTCACAGAAGATGTTAGCAAAAATGATCAGGGACACAACCCCATGCTCTGGGTGTCCTTAAACTTCAGATTGCCAGAAGCTGGGATTGGAGGACAGGATGGATCACTCAATAATTGCCCTGTTCTGTTTATTCCCTCTGACCACTGGTCTGAGCCAGTATAGCTGTTCTTACGCTCTTAATTAGAGCTGCTACTACAGTGAATTCAAAATGCAATGTACACATTACAATTCTGTTAGAAGAGATGGTGTGTAGTTTGGTGGACAGGATCATAGGCATAGTTTTTTGGTCTTTGTCCATGTGAAAGGAGGTGACCCTACTTTCAGAGAGTCATTCTTTTTTCAATAAATAAGGCTGGACTGATACTTGGCATAAATACTTTTGCCTGGAGAAAGACTCTGAAAGTAGTTCATTTCTGAACTACAACATTTTTAAAATATGGTAGTTTCAAGCTTTGTCATTTTTATAATTTAAAAACAGATTTGTTATTGACTGTTCCCTAATGAGGATGAATTGCTCTGCTAGTTAAAAATAATTATACCAAAGATAGTGGTATTTTAGTGGTTTGTACAGGTCAAGACAAACCCTCAAGTAGAAAATAAATTGTCATGTGTTTCCATGCTGTAATATAGTGCTACAGAAGCAAGGAGCCAAAATAAGGTTTACAAGATGCTTTATTACTTGAAAATGCCTATAGGACCATAAGTTATGCTCCAGTATGTTGTCATTTCTAGGGTTACCATAAATCTGTATTTCCCGGATATGTCTGGCTTTTTAGTTGTTAATTGCCATCTGGGAGGATTTTTTAAATATATAAAAACGTCCGGCAAATACGGACATATGATAACCCTACTCACTGCTCCCTCTCCTCTTGAGGTGTCAGCTCGCTCAGCCTGCAGATTGCAACCCCCCCGTGCTGCTGCAACCCTGCGCCCCATGGCTAGGAGCGGTGGCGTCTCTGCAGCCAGCTGCTGGTGCGGGGGACCCACGGCTGCTTCCTCCTCCGAGCATCCCCCGGCCATGTAAGGAGCCCCCCCCCCAGCGGTCCATGCAGTCGGGGCTTCCTCCCCCGGTGGAGCCGCTGCCCGGGGCCAGGTCCCGGCGTAGGGGAAAGTTTCTCAGCGCGTGGCAGCGGCAACCAGGAGCCCGAGCTCCCCCACCCGGTAAGGGCCCGTGCTGCAGCACCTCCCGCAGCCTGAGCTGCCGCAGCCTCGTCGGGTCCAGCTGGGAGCAGGGTGGAGGCTCCCCTGAGGGAGGTGAAGGGTGGGGGACTCCGAGGTTGGGGGGATTCTGAGGGTGTGGGGCTCCGAGGTGGAGGGCTGTGGAGGGGGTGGGCTATGGGAGGAGCTGGGGAAATGAAGGGTAGGGGTTATGGAGGGAGGTGAAGGACTGAGGTGGGGGTGCTGTGGAAGGTGGGGGGGCGCTATGGAAGGTGGGGGACTCTGAAGCGGGGGTTGTGGAGAGTGGGGGAGCTGCGGAGGGCAGGCTCTCAGGAGAGGGGACACTGAGGCAGGAGAAGGTTGAGGATGGGTCTGTGGAGAGCAGGTGGCTCGGGGGTGAGGCCTGGGGGGTCCAGCGGGCGGGTGGAAGGCGGCTCTGGGGTGAGGCCTGGGGGGGTCGGGCGAGCAGGAGGAAGCGGCTCTGAGATGAGGCCTGGGGGTTCCGGCGGGCAGGGGGGAGGCGGCTCTGAGGTGAGGCCTGGGGGCATCGGGCGGGCGGGAGGCGCCTCTGGGGTAGGTTATCATACGTCCGGCTTTTCCCGAACATGTCCGGCTTTTTGGTCCTCAAATCCCTGTCCGGGAGGAATTTCCAAAAAGCTGGGCATGTCCAGGAAAATAGGGAGGTATGGTAAGGGGACCGCCTCCTCCCCAGGCTCCAACTTTCCCGGCTCCTGCCACTCTCCACCGCAGCGGGGGCCGAAGCAATTTCCCCAGTGCAGCAGCAGCCGGGGGGCGGGAGGGAGGAGGGGGAATGCGGGGTGCTCAGGGGAGGGGGGTAGTTGGGGTGGGACCGGGGGCGGAGTTGGGGCAGGGCCACGTGGAGTGTCCTCTTTCTGCAGTAAGTATTTAAGTATTACTACTTAGGGAACTGTCTTTTTTCACTAAAGTTTTAATGGTCTCTTAAATGTCACTGACCTCTGTGCTTCATTCGCAATGTTAAATTATCTACTAGTTCAATGCTAATCCATCCCTTTTCCTCAAAACTCAATTCCCCTGTTATGGCATTTCATCTTGGGCAAGATTTCCCTAATAGCTCTGTTTCCTAAGAGCCATTAATGTTCACCCTAGTGTCTATTTTTGACAAGGGGATTGGGAATGGAGGGTGTGAGGGGATGGACTAAACCCAGAGGCTCCCTGCTGGAGGCCTCTGGGTCCTGTCACACTCCTCCCAGGTAAGGAGCAGTAGTGAGGTCCCCCAAGCAGGCTAGAGTGGTTGCAGGGGAAGCTGCAGGACAGAGCCACAGTTAGTTGCTGCTTGCAGCTAGAGAAGAAAGGACTGCATGCCTGGCTGAGGGAACTGCAGCATAACTGACAGCTAAATGGGGGCAGGGACTGGGGGAACAAGAGGTTCCTGGCTGGCTGCTAGGACTGAGCCAAAGCCAGTTTGCTAGCAGGGACTGGGGGAGTAATGAAGTAGCTCCTGGCTGGCTGCAGGGACTAAGTAGGGACTGAGCCTGGGGAGGGCTGCAGGGAGATAGTGTCTCCAGGGAGGAAGCTCTGGGGACATGGCCCCATACCGGGGATAGACTGGTTTAAAGACCATGGACACACCCAACCACAGGGGCTGCTCAAGAGAGGTGGATGCCCACCCCCTTAGAGGGTGACCTTCAAGGCAAGAACAGCAGAGGAAGAAGAGAGAAGCTGTGTGGGTGGACTGGTAAAATATAATGTTTATAGTGGGGCTTGATATGTGTGTCAGAAACCAGTAACTTTTGAGTCATTGGTTCAAACCCAGGTCAGTGATCAGAGGCTGTTTTAAAATAACCCATGTTGTGTGTAACTAGTAATCTCAGTCCAGTTACAAAGGCATGAGTGTTTACATCGCAAACGCTACTTAGGAAGGTGCATCTGAATTATGAGTTACTGCTGCATTTGCTGGGTGAGGGTGAAGCTGCCAGGAGAGAATTGTAAAAGCACTGGAAATCAAACAAACTGAAGTGTTTGCAACATTTTTCAGTTCCCCTAGTAATGTGTGTATAAAACTAAAGTTTACTTACAACACTTGGGAAAAAAATATAGTCAAAATGGTTGGGTTTGGCTGAAAATACAGCCTCACAGTTTCTGGACTCCCTGAAACCAAGATTTCCTATTAGCACATTTTTTTGTTGTTGTGTTTTGTTTTTTTTAAAGATTATCCTGTTTCTTCCATGTGATAATAAACTATTCTACAGCATTTTTGTAAGGGTTTGCCATTAATGCAATGGCCTAAATTTCTCCTCCCCTATTCCTGTACTGTAGGGTAAATGCAGTTTTGTGTCACTCTCCACACTAGAGAGGGGGCTGTAAGAATGTCTTTGTGAAGCACTCTGAAAAGGATCAACAACACATTACAAAGGTGGGGGGGGGGGAAGAAGGGGAGCTAGGAAACAGTGAATGCTTATAGTTAGAGATCACGTGACTTAGAGGTAGGGTGACCAGATGTCCCATTTTTATAGGGACAGCCCTGTTTTGGGGGACTTTTTCTTATATAGGCACCTATTACCCCCCCCCCATCTCTATCCCTTTTTTTTCAAAGTTTCTATCTGGTTCCCCTACTTAGAGGGAAGAACATTTCCTCAGTTGGTTCTCTCTTCCCTATTCTCCCCTTTCCCTTCAACATTACTTATATTTTAAATTGAAATAGCGGGGGGGGGGGGGGGGAGTCCCTTTCTTTCCATTCTTACTTCCAAAACTTCACTGACACCTGTCCAACTCCATTTTCTTCTGTGCTGTTGCAGGGGTACTACATCAGGCAGAATTTGGCCATGAATTGGAAATTAGTTAATTCTTTTTAGTGCATCAGCCAGAATAGACATCAGCTTGCTATGTTGGCCCTTTAAGACTAAGGCAAGTAAAGCCTACTTTTTAGCTTGGTCAGCTGATCTAACTGAATCCGCCCTGAAACAAGAGGTCCCATTTTTACCAGGCCTGCTGACACGGGGGCAAAGGAGGCAATTGCCCGGGCGGGCCGCAGGGCGCCTAAGCGTGTGTGGGGTGGTACCAGTGGCAGCGAAGGCAGCCAAGCAGGCATCTGGAAGCCCTGGCTCTGCTGAAAGAGCATGCCTCGCAGCACCGCGGGCAGCTCGCTGGGCACCAACCAGCACAGGCGCAGCACTGCCCAAATGGCAGGCGGACTGTCTCCGTGGCTTGTGCATGTGTGCACCAGCCGCTGCACATGATCCAGCTCCATGCCTGTGTGGTGACGCTGGGCCAGCAGCAGCGTGGGGCCTGTCCCCAGTCCTCCTTGCACGAATCAAACCTTTGCCATCCCTTTCTAGGGGACCCATTGACTATTCTGCCCTGGGGTCTGGAATTGCTGTCAGCAGGCCTGATTTTTACATAATTATTTATAGGTATAGAACCATCCATTAAACACAAGAAGTAACCGTGATTGCTTGGGGAGTCTGCTCTGTTGATGAACCCTGTGTCCCATTAAACATCTATCACTCCCAAGGCAGCTCATGGCTTGCTTACTCTATAAACCTGCCTCCTGCTTGAGGTTTATACTTTTGCCACACGCTTTAAAGTAGCCTTGTCTTTTCTGGTGTTCCTTGTGGCTGGATGGCTGCTCGTGGTGCTCTGTATACAGCATAGGCCGAAGCACTCCCAGTGCTCCAGAGGGGTGCAGGATGAAACTGGATTAACGCAGAGGCAAACTAGGCATGTACCTAGGCCTAAAATGCAGCAGAGGGGTTGAGATCAAGCCCCCTTATGTTCATCTGAGACACAGCTTCTGTCTGAGGGGTTGGACCCAGGCTCCCAACTCCAGGCATTGTGACCTGGCATGCTAGCCCAACCCTGAGTAATCCTGCAACTCTGCACTAGGATGCAATACATAGAATGAAGAGCAGGGATAGGAGCTGCCGTTGCTGATTGGGCTTGTGCTCCAGCCCCTGGCCTACCCTTTGCACATGCCCAGGAGCAGTGTGTGTTTGCTCAGAGCCCGGTGATGGGTTAACTCAGGCTGGCATGAAAAGCCCTTGCACTGTGATTTTGAGTTACGCCATGCCTGAATGAAGGTGTGCATGTGCACACCCCCCCTCTGTGCATGCCCTGCCTAAATAGGGTGACCAGATGTCCTGATTTTATAGGTATCAGGGGGTAGCTGTGTTAGTCTGTATCTACAAAAACAACAAAAATGCACTCTATGCATCCGAAGAAGTGAGGTTTTTACTCACGAAAGCTCATGCCCAAATAAATCTGTTAGTCTTTAAGGTGCCACCAGACTCTTTGTTGATTTTATAGGGACAGTCCTGATTTTTGGGTCTTTTTCTTATATAGGCTCCTATTACCCCCACCCCCTGTCCCAATTTTTCACACTTGCTGTCTGGTCACCCTATGCCTGAATGAGGGCATGCATGTGCACAAACATCCCGATGGGAAGGGAAGAGTGGGTCCAGCCTACCTTGAGTAGCCTGAGCCTTGGGGACCTAACTGCTCCCTCTATGGGAGGGGCCGCAGTGGGCTAAACCAGCACGTGCTCTTCCCCCAACCCCGACTCCCCCCCTTTCTCTGACGGCAACCCCTGCCCTCCCAATAAAATGGACTTTCCCAGGAAGCGCCTGGGATGCGCGTGGGCGGCACGCACTGGTTCCAAGGCAGTTGGGATTTGACTCGCGCCGCGCCAGCTCTGATGCACCTGAAGGACTTGAAGCGCGCGCGCCTCCTCTTGCCAGTTGGGGCTGTTGCGGGGGGCTGAGCCGCCGCCTCTTCCTCTCCTTCTCCCGGAGTCGCTGAGCGGGGCGCGCGGGTCCCCTGGCTGGCGTGCGGAGCCAGCCCCGCCATGTGCCGCTCCCCGAGCCCGGCTGCTGGGGCGTGAGCCGCGCTGCAGTCTCCGAGCCTCCGCGGCGCCGGCCGGCAGGTGAGTGGCGGGGGCTGCGCGGTCCGCGCCGGGAGAGCCTGCCCGGCCGCTTGGCCTTGGGTGGGGAGCTCCGTGGGGCGGGGGGATCCTCCCAGCCCCGGCAATGCTCAGTGCACTGCCCGGGGCCGTGACGGGGGTTGCTGGGAGCGTTAGCGGAGGCAGCAGACGGAGGTGTGGGTCCATGTCTCCGGTCCTACCGAGGTGAGCGGGTCTGATTCGCCGCTGGTTCCGCCAGGGGCTGGGCGGGCATGTGGGAAATGCCGGCCGCGCAGGAGCGAGCTGGTTTCGTTGCACTAACGACCATGAAAGCGCTGGAAGAAGCCGCCTCCAGCCTCAGAAACCTCAAAGTGTCTGGATCTTACGTCAGCTCAGCTGGCCTCCTGGAAGCGTTTCCGAGCGGCCGCTGGCATAGCGGCTCTCGTGGTGGGGGTGGGGGGTGCTTAATTGGAGGTGGGAGGCTGAGCCGAAATCTTTGCCTGTTTATAGCGAGCTGGAAAACGTGAGCGACGGCGAATTGACTAGTCACCACCCCTCTCGGTTCTTTACCTAGGTCTGTAATTGTTGCATGTAAACAAGTCAGTCCCAGCCTGGAGTCTAGTGCACGCTTCCAGTTACTTGCTTTTCTCCATAGAAATGAGCTTGTTTGATGGTCAGTGAATTTATTGACAGGTAGCTTGTATTTTTATGCAGTCCTGTTATTTTGTCCGGAGATCGGTGTAGGTTAGGAGGCCCCATCGTTCTCAACTAGTGGCTGTTGTTTTGTAGTAGTCATCTAAAAAGTCTCAAGTATTGCACATGAATTCTCTTCTTTATTGTCATGGTGCTGTGAGCTATACCACATTTTGCAAACCGATTAAGATAATGCACTTAAAACAGAAAATTCAAAGCGATAACTTGGAAATGTTCCTTTCTGAGAAGTCTTCTGGGCTTCTGATAGTCTGTTAGCTTCAACTCATTGCAAGCTAATGAAAATTGAAAAAGGAATTAATCTGAAATAACCTAATCCCTTCATATTTGTTTATAAAAGGGAACTTGTGAACATGTAGCAATTTTATTTCTCTTGAATTTTAATTTTAATGTAAAAAACAACAATAAGGGACAAGATGACATCCTCTGGAGTGGCCAAACCTAAACCCTGTGGGAGTCTAGGGTCATCTGCACAGAGAATCTATGCCAATGCGCTGGCTCTGGATACTGGCAGTGTGCTTCTGTTGGCCCTTTTGCTGCCAGGCATGTATGCACATGCTCACCGTGGTGGCTACTCGGATCCTGTGGAAAAGCTAGAACAGTCTTAGACTGTGGCTTATCCAGTGATTTTTCCAGATCTGCCTGTCTTTTCCACTCCTTCCACTATGTCCCCAACCTGGCCTGTGTAATGTCCAACCCATCTCTTTGACATACCAAGATAACTCTGGGATTTGTGCCAGGAGGGTCATTTCTTGCGAGTGGAGAAAGAAAGGAGGGAGAAAACAACAATCTGGGCTATTATTTGTGTCTTAGAATCCAGTCTAGAAAACACTTAGATGTCTCAGTAGCTTTACCTCACATAACCAGTCCTGTTAAGTCAATTATAGAACTTACATGAGTAAAATTTCTGTATCTGCAGAATTAGGCCCTTAAATAGCACTTTACAATGTATGGTCTCAAAGTGCTTTACATACACTAATTAACTGAGCCTAACAGCATCCCTTAGACATAATAGCATCTTTTTGCAGATGTATTGTTACCTCTCTTTGGGCTGGGTTGTACTTTTACTGTCTTATTTTATTAAATTAATAATAAATTTGAGTGTTCCATTTTCTCCGTCAAAAATGAGAAGAGGATAGAAAACCAATTCAGCATCTTTTTCTCCTATAGGAAACATGCAAGGATAAAATAAGGTTGGGAATGAAATAAAAATGCAGAGGAACTAAAATGTAAAAAATGTTATAAATAGAAAACATTACAATAAAATAACTTTCATAATTATAGAGGAAAAGAACAGATGTTACTCACACAAGTAGGAAGCCTAATAAAATTAGTAGGAGGTGAAAATAGCTGAAATGTGAATCTGAAAAAAAAACTTCTATGGAACAGAAACCAGAGACATGGAAGAACAACAAGAAAGCATGAAATAAAATAACCATGTCCTTGCATTTTTAATGAGATTTTAAGTAAATTGTATAAGAATTTGTACTTGTGAAATGGTAGATTAATTCAGTCATATTTTAGATCTTGTGTTCTGAAAACAGAGGTGGTGGAATCTGATAGAGGGCATGAAAAACCTGGAATTCCTGGAGGCTGCTAGTTGTAGTATTGGATATAGTAGTTGCGTAAGATGAAAACACTGCTGTTGAATTTTAATAAATATTTTAATTATTTATGGATCACCCAAGCTGGAAAGCCTTCAAGTACCTAACAAAATAAAATGAAATCATTTAATTCCTAGGATTTATTTATTTATTTTATTTTGACACTGGGTTGCACTGGCAAAGGCATATCCACATGTATACTCTATATAAAGTACTGGTTAAAAATACTGAGAGGAACTGGGTGCAGAGTGGAGATATTAGGGTGACCAGATGTCCCTATAAAATCGGGATTTTGGGGTCTTTTTCTTACCTGGGCATCTATTACCACCCACCTCCTGTCCTGATTTTTCAAATTTGCTGTCTGGTCACCCTAGGAGATCTTGATTTTAAAAAAGGAAAACAGTGGGATACTCTGATGCTGATATCTTGGAACTTCCACAATTCTAAACAACCGTCTAACATTTCTCAGCTATCAGAAATTTTGTTCTTTAAGTAATTGTACCTGTGAGTGCTCCACTTCAGGATGTGTATGTGCCCATGCATTCTTGATCGGAGATTTTGTCAGCAGTGCCCATGGGTCCACTCCTTCCTGGCAGCTCATCACCTCTAACAGATGGATCCCGGAAGTGATTTCAACAGGCTACTCCATTCAGTTCAGCTCTAGCGCTCTTCCACCTCCTGTCGCAGTGGTTCAGAATGGTAACTCTGGCAGCCAGAATGGTAATTCTCCCTCTGGAATTGGGAGATTGGTTTGTCTCCCTGGACCTTCAGGATGCTTATTTTCATATATCCATGCACTCTTCCCACAGATGTTTCGTTAGTGGTAGGGACCATTACCAAATACCGGGTCCTACCCTTCAGCCTCTCCACTGCCCCAAGGATCTCTACAAAGGTTGTCTTGGCTGTTGCAGCCCATATCGGTCAAATGGAGATAATCCTCTTTTCCTACCTGGCCAGCTAGCTTCTGAAAGGTTGCTCATTTCTTGAGTGACAGTTAGCATCCAGCAACGCTCTTTGGGCCTCTGCCTTAATGCAAAAGATTACGCTCATACCCGCAAAATGGACAAACTTCACAGGGGCTCCTCTAGACTCTACTATTGCCAGAGCATACTTACACACAGGCAGGTTTTGCTACAATACCCAGCCTCATTTCTACAATATAACAGAGCCCACAAACCTTCAGCTCCCAGGCCCGTGGCAGCCTGTAAATTCATACCATCCTTGGCAAGATTACACTCCCATTATCTTCAAGCCTGACTAAACAGTCTACACATCCAAAAAACACCATCTGTCCAAGCAGGTATCGATACCCAGAAGGTCCTCAACTCCCTCAATTGGGGGGAAAAAACCCTAAAAGGTCTGTATGGGAGTACTGTTCTCAAATCCGCCTCCCCCAAAGATCACCACAGATGCCTCTCTGCTAGATTGGGTCACTCACCTTCACTAACTTCACAGCTCAAGGCAAGGGGACTCCCTAGGAGATGGCTCTCCATATCAACATTTTAGAACTCAGGGCAGTCCATTACACTTACCATTGCTTTCTACAACATATCCGGGACCCCTCAATCAGACTGATGTTGGACAACAGAGCAGCAATGCATTATGTAAATTGTCAAGGAGGAGCAAGATCCCAGTTCTTGTGCACAGAATCCATAAAACTATGGAATGATGTGTATCACAGAACACAGAGAGATCAATAATTTATCTACTGGGGTTACGGAACATAGTAGCAGTCTCTGTGAGCAGATTTTTGGGCCACGACCACAAGTGAGAGCTCATCGATGCAGTATTCCAGAAGATTTGCCTTATCTTGAGTCTTCTGGAAATAGATCTGTTTGTGATGCCCTCCAGTGTGAAGTGATGATGGTTCTGGTTGAGAGGAGGATGCAGTTAGCATAGGCCCCGACTCCATGGGTGCGCCGGGGCTGGAGCACCCCTGGGGGGGGAAAATGCTTAGCACCCACTGGCAGCCCCCCTATCAGCTCCTCCCGCCCAGTGCCTCCTGCCCAATGGCAGCCCCATCAATAAGTGCTACCCCCAGCACCTCCTGCCCACTATGGATCAGTTGTTTAGTGGCATGCAGGAGGCGTTGGGAGGTGTAGGAGGGAGGAGTGAGGGCAGGGACATTTAGGGGAGGGGGTGGGAAGAGACAGGGTGGAGTAGGAGCAGGGCCTGGGGAGGAGCGGGGGTCAAGCAGCCGCCTGGGAAAGGACAAAGTCGGCGCCGGTGGCAGTTAGAATTCTCTGGGAGATGCTGTAGTTATCCTTTCAGGAATCCCCTGATGCCTTCTCTCCTGTTTCAACTTGTTCAGGACTTTGAGGAGTAATCAATGGTTTGTAGAAATTTTAGTGGTGCCCAGAACCCACCCACTCAAACTCCACCCCCCCCCCCCAAACTCCATCTCCCCCCCACTTGCCTAACGCTCTCAGAGGGAGTTTGGGTGGGGGGAGGAGGTCTGGGGTGCAGGCCCTGGGCTGGGGCAGGGGATTGGGATGCAGGACAGCTGAGAGGTTGGGCTCTGGGAGGGAGTTTGGGTGGGGGAGGGGGTCTGGGGAGCGTACTCGGGGATGGTGTTTGGGTGCAGGCTCCGGGTAGGGGTACGGAGGGGGTGAGGGTTGGACGAAGTGGGCATTCACCCATAAAAGCTTATGCTCCAATACATCTGTTAGCCTTAAAGGTACCACAGGACTCTCTGTTGCTTTTTACAGGTCCAGACTAACACGGCTACCCCTCTGCTACTTGATGAGCAAACCCCACAGTATTTTGGGCACTGCAGGGATCTTTAGCTTAGGTGAAAGAAGCATTGCTGTAGAGTGAATGGGGGAAGCTAAAAACACAGAAGAGTAAAGTTCAGCAAGAGAGAGAGAAGCAACCAACTTAACCATAAAAATTATTTATTGAATAATAGTGATAACTACACAAGGAGGACTAAACCAACATAACATACATTATTAAAGGTTAATGCCTAAGGTAGAAAGGAAAACAGAGAGAGAGAAGGGTGGGGGGAGGGAATCTCACCCACTCCATGAGGCTTGAACTGGTGGGGGTTCCCAGGTGATGGTGGTAGCGGAGGGTCCTGAATGCTGGAGAAAGGCAGAGCCCCCAGCATGATCAGTCAGGAGAAGATGGAGTCCCAGTGGAACTGATGCATAGTTTGGATCTAAGCATCAGAACCCTGACTAGAGGGTGAGTAGAGATTTTTGTAGAGAAAATACAATGGTTCAAGGGAGGACACTAGATTTGTTTATAGGTAAGCTGATGACTCAAGGGTTTTCTTTAGACTAGACAATAGGAGCTGATCACTCTTGGCTATGGGTGGTGTTTTTTTCCAGGGAGCTCACAATGCAACTAGGCTGCTTTAGTATTTGGATATCAATTAAGGATTCATTACTAGAATTGGTCTGATAATTGCTGAGCTGGGTGTGTGCCGACATAGGTTCATTAGCATCTGGAGCAGAGATTCCCATGATGCAGTGCTTCCCTGCTTTTTCTGGACCCAGAATTCAGTGTAGTTCTCTGTTCTCCATTCTGTATGTAAATTGAGATGTCCCCCTGTCTCATCTGTCATGCGGATGAGGCTAGGGGAGTTGTCTCTGCTCTCCATTCTGTATGCTAATGGAGATATCGTAATCTTGTCACCCTTGTCAGGAGGGGTCTAGGTGTGTCTCCCAACGCCCTTCACTGCTCTCTGCAATTTTTTTTTCCCTCTGATGCGTTTTGGTTTAAGCAGAGGCTCGGGGGGGGGGTGACTTTCATGAGTCAGGTTGGATACTGCACCCTGGTTCCCCAAGAACACAGAGGTGTCTGGTATCAGTGCGGAGGGCTGAGATGCAGGCTCTGGGAGGGAGTTTAGGGGCAGGAGGGGGTGTGTGGGAAGGGGGTGGAGGGTGCAGGCTCTGGGATGGAGTTTGGGTGCTGTGTGCAGGCTCCAAGCTGGGGCAGGGGCTGGAGATGCAGGAGGGTATGAGTGTCAAGTATCAGGGGGTAGCCGTGTTAGTCTGTATCTACAAAAACAACAAGGAGTCTGGTGGCACCTTAAAGACTAACAGATTTATTTGGGCATAAGCTTTCGTGAGTAAAAACCTCACTTCTTCGGATGCATAGAGTGAAAGTTACAGATGCAGGCATTATATACTGACACATGGAGAGCAGGGAGTTACTTCACAAGTGGAGAACCAGTGTTGACAGGGCCAATTCAATCAGGGTGGATGTAGTCCACTCCCAATAATAGATGAGGAGGTGTCAATTCCAGGAGAGGAAAAGCTGCTTCTGTAGTGAGCCAGCCACTCCCAGTCCCTATTCAAGCCCAGATTAATGGTGTTGAATTTGCAAATGAATTTTAGTTCTGCTGTTTCTCTTTGAAGTCTGTTTCTGAAGTTTTTTTGTTCAATGATAGTGACTTTTAAATCTGTAATAGAATGACCAGGGAGATTGAAGTGTTCACTTACTCGCTTATGTATGTTACCATTCCTGATGTCCGATTTGTGTCCATTTATTCTTTTGCGGAGGGACTGTCCGGTTTGGCCAATGTACATGGCAGAGGGGCATTGCTGGCACATGATGGCATATATGACATTAGTGGATGTGCAGGTGAATGAGCCCCTGATGGTGTGGCTGATGTGGTTGGGTCCTCTGATGCTGTTGCCAGAGTAGATATGGGGACAGAGTAGGCAACGAGGTTTGCTACAGGGATAGGTTCCTGGGTTGGAGTTTCTGTGGTGTGGTGTGTAGCTGCTGGTGAGTATTTGCTTCAGGTTGGGGGGTTGTCTGTAAGCGAGGACTGGCCTGCCTCCCAAGGTCTGTGAGAGTGAGGGATCATTTTCCAGGATAGGTTGTAGATCGTGGATAATGCGCTGGAGAGGTTTTAGCTGGGGGCTGTATGTGATGGCCAGTGGTGTTCTGTTATTGTCCTTGTTGGGCCTGTCCTGCAGTAGGTGATTTCTGGGTACCCGTCTTGCTCTGTCAGTCTGTTTCCTCACTTCCCCAGGTGGGTATTGTAGTTTTACGAATGCTTGATAAAGATCTTGTAGGTGTTTGTCTCTGTCTGAGGGGTTGGAGCAAATTCGGTTGTATCTTAGGGCTTGGCTGTAGACAATGGATCGTGTGATGTGTCTTGGATGGAAGCTGGAGGCATGTAGATACGTATAGCGGTCAGTAGGTTTCCGGTATAGGGTGGTGTTTATGTGACCATCAATTGAGGGGTTCAGGCTCTCGGACTGAGTTTGGGTGTAGGCTCTGGGCTGGGGGTGGGAGTTTGGGGGCCAAATGCAGTGGCATAGTCAGGTTCTGAGAGCAGGGAGAGCAAACATAAAAAAGGCGCCCCCCTGGCTCCTCCTCTGGCCACTCCCCCTGGCTCCTCCAGCCACGCCGTGCCCCCCCCTTGGCTGGCTACTGCGGCTGCGCTGCCCCCCCCGGCTGTAGAGGAAAGCTGGCAGAGGACAGGGGGGTTGAGGGGAGGTGGAGGGGAGGGATGTAGAGGGAGGGTGGCAGGGGACAGGGGGTACAAGGGGAGGTGAAGGGGAGGGAAAGGCAGGGGCACGGAGTACATGGGAGAGGTACACGGAGTATGGAGCTTGGGGAGGGGTTACCGGGGATGAGAGTGCCGTGGGCTGAGGTCCCCGGGGTCTCTGTGCAGAGGGGGCTGGAGCTGCCCCCGGGACCAGGAGAGGGAGAGCCTGGGAGTCCGCTGCCTGCCCTTCCACTGCTTCTTTCCGGGGCCCGAGGGTGGGGGCAGAAGGCAGCGAGCCCCGCCAGGCGCGGTCTGAGCAAGCTGCAGTCTGGCTCGCCCACTCAGCCCGGGGGCGCTGCCCTGCCCGGGGCTGCTGGCGGAGCCTGGCTGTGGGTGGATCGCGCTGACAGGCCACGGCGGGAGGGAGGAAGCGCTTTCCCCTCCTCGGGGGAGATTTATTCCAGTGAGCCGAGGGCGGCGCCGAGGCTCCTGCTGGGAGTGACCAACCGCGGGCCGCCTGGTGTGGCTGCCGCGAGGAGGCAGGGGAGACCCTCCCGGCCCTGAGGGTGCCCCGGGACCCGGTCAGTGCATCAAAGTTGTCTGCAGCGGGGGGGGTTGCGGGCCGCCATACTGCGCCCCCCTCCTCCGACCGTGCCGCCCCCACCCTATGGCTCCTCAGGCGTGCTGGCGTCCCTTGCCTGCAGGAGCCCAGCACTGCTGGGCAGACCAAACTTTAGAGTGGATCGTGGGCTCCGCTTTTGGAAAATGTGCTAAGGGGAAGCGGCTGCTTCCCCTGCACTCCATTAGCTACGCTACTGGCCAAATGGGGAGTCGACAATGTGACGTGGCGGTGAAAAAAGCCAATGCGGTCTTGGGATGTATTAGGCGAGGTATATCTAGTAGGGATAGGGAGGTCCTGCTTCCGTTGTATAAGGCGCTGGTGAGACCTCATTTGGAGTACTGTGTGCAGTTCTGGTCTCCAATGTTTAAAAAAGATGAACTCAAACTGGAACGGGTGCAGAGAAGGGCGACTAAGATGATCAGAGGAATGGAAAACCTGTCGTATGAAAAGAGATTAGAGGAGCTTGGGTTGTTTAGTCTGACAAAGTGAAGGCTGAGGGGGGATATGATTGCTATCTTCAAATATATCAGAGGGGTTAATATAAGGGAGGGAGAAGAATTATTCCAGCTTAGTACTAATGTGGACACGAGAACGAATGGATACAAACTGGCCGGGGGGAAGTTCAGGCTTGAAATTAGACGAAGGTTTCTGACCGTCAGAGGGGTGAAATATTGGAACGGCCTTCCGAGGGAAACGGTGGGGGCGACGGACCTGTCTGGTTTTAAGATTAAGTTGGATAAGTTTATGGAGGGAATGGTTTAATGGTAAAACATAGTAGCCAAGGAAAACCAAGCAACGGTACATGAATAGCATAATGGCCAACAAGGGTCAGGCTAGAGACTCTTGCCAATATGCTCGGGGTATTACTGATCGCCATATTTGGGGTCGGGAAGGAATTTTCCTCCAGGGTAGATTGGCTGAGCCTCTGGAGGTTTTTCGCCTTCCTCCGCAGCATGGGGCAGGGATCACTAGCAGGAGGGTCTCAGCCGATTGAAGTCACTAAAACACAGGATTGGGGACTTCAACGGCAGAGTCCAGGGAAGGGTATTGCGGCCTGCAGCATGCAGGGGGTCAGACCAGATGATCATAATGGTCCCTTCTGACCTTAAAGTCTATGAGTCTATGAGGTGCAGGCTCTGGGAGGGAGTTTGGGGGCCAACGGGGGGGTGTGCAGGTTCTGGGAGTGGATGGGGGGTGCAGCGCTTACCTGGGGCTCCTAGGCAGGGCGGCCAGGAGTCTACCTTTGCTGCTACCCCCAGGCACTGCCCCTGCAGCTTCCCATTGGCCACTGGGGCACTTGGGGTGGGTCACAGACCACACCACCCAGGAGGTACAGGGAGGGGCCAACAGACACATGAAGTGAGCAGGCAGGAAGTCGCTCAGCTCTGCTGCACTGCCAGTGGTGAGTGGGGGGGCCCCGGGCTGTTTTAAATGGCCCGGGGGATGTGGGGGGAGCGCGACCGGGGATGGAAGGCAGGGCCGAGGGAGAGACCAGTACCTGCCTCAGACAGTGCTGGAGCCGGGCCCGTGGTGCCTGGGCACCATGGGCCCATAGAACTCCCCGCCCATATCAATGGCCATCCTCATAGCATCACCATGACTGAGCCAAGTATGGTTTCCAGAGTTCCTTCGACTGTCCCTGCAACCCACCTCTCCACTTTCCTCTGACAGCAGGTCTCCTTACCTGAGAGTCAGGGACCACGACTCACTGCCATCTTGAGTCTCACTTTTCCAGGATTCTCTAGTCTGCAAAATTTGAAAACCACCGAGTTATCTCTGAGCTAAGTTTAGGTTCACCTAGCTGCCTTTACAGCTTTTCACCCTGCCACCCCATTGAAGGGTTTTCAGACTTCACTCACCCAACTACTGCAAGGTTCATTAAAGGCCTGTTTAACCTTTTTCCGACTCTCAAGGAACGTAGTCCTCCATGGAACCTCAACATAGTTCTAAATGCACTGAGAAAACCCCCATTTGAACCTATGGATAGCTGTTCCCTCCTCCGTCTCTCTTTCAAGACTTTGTTCTTTACGTATATCACCTTGGCTGTGAGGGTAAGAGAGCTAGGGACCCTAGTGGGTACTCACCATACATAGTGTTTTATCGTGGAAAGGTGGCAGAGGTAGATTAAGGTTTTGTGGGGCTCTGAGCCAGAACAAGAGGGGGCCTCCACACTCCTGCTTGCAGCCCCACCCATGGCCCCACATCTTTCTATCCCTTCTCCTCGCCCCTGTTCCACCCACAGTCTAGCCCCATCCCCACCCCACCCCACCCCCTGCTGCCCTGCAACCCGTTTGCTCCTTTCTCCCTCCCCCCCATGACCCCAAGACCTGAGAAGCTCTGTTCCCCCACCACTGCCCGGGGCCATGGCAGGGAGTGAGAGCTCCCCCAGCCCTGAGGCTGCGGCTAGAGCTCCTCCAGTCCCGGGGCTGCAGCAGGAATCAGGGTGCAGGGGCTTCCCCCGCCCCACACAGCCTTTGCATCTACCAGGGCTCCATGCCCTGCAGTGGATATCTGCTGGGGATGGTGTGACCATCTTTCTGGAGCCCCCTAATTGGCTGGGAGCATGGGCCCCATGGGCCCATTAGCTAATCCATCACTGAAAGGTGATATTATGTCTGGACCCTTGTTTCCTACCTAAGGTATCTTTTTAGAGTTCCACAGTCCTGTTGAGGTAAAAAGCAAGTCTTGCGTCTAGTGATTGGAGACTAACCTGCCTCTAAGAGTGACACTTGGGGTAAAACACCACTAAATGAATGTCTTAATTAATGTGGAACTCTAAAAAGATACCTTAGGTAGGAAACAAGGGTCACTCTTAGAGGCAGGCTAGTCTCCAATCACTAGACGCAAGACTTGCTTTTTACCTCAACAGGACTGAGCCCTTCAGGGCTTCTCTTAGACTTTTAATCTCTATCACAGAACGAATGAAGGCACCTGATCTGTAAAGACTATAATAATAAATAGAACCTGGGAATGGATGATGGGATAGATCACTTGATGATTACCTGTTCTGTTCATTCCCTCTGGGGCACCTGGCATTGGCCACTGTCAGAAGACAGGATACTGGGCTATATGGATCTTTGGTATGGCCATTTTATGTTAAATAGATGTCAGGATGCATATTTTAAAGCCTGTTATAAAGCCCTCCTGGAGTGATTGCTCATTCCACCTGTGCCCAGTCTACCTCCTTAGCTTTACTGAAGTATATACCCCTCTCGGATATTTGTAAAGCTGCTACTTGATCGTTGGTGCATGCTTTTTTCACAGCACTGTACTCTTGTGCATGCTTCCAGAGCTGATGTGGTTTTTGGTATCACTTTTCTATGTTCTGTTATGAATCTGCCTCTTCAGCACACTCTTCCATAATAGAGGTTCTGCTCAGGAATCTCCTGAAGTGGAGCTCCCATAGGAACAATTTCTCAAAGAAGAGGTTACTTGTCTCGTACAACATCGCCACCATTATGGTAGATCTCACCAGATGTCAGTACTAATGCTCCTGAAATCCAGAGCACCTCTTAATACTTGAATCTGATCCAGTTGTAGTTAATTGGAGTCTTTCCACTGATTTCAATGGAAGTTGAATTAGGTCTTAAAAATTAAACTTTCTGCGTACAATATTTTAAAATTCTGCATATTTTATTTGTCAAAATAACAATATTATCACACCAGTTTCAATTATTTTTGGTCATTTATTTCACAGTATGTATCAGCAAGTATGTCTAACAATACAGACAACAAAAAAGCTTCAGAAAATGTTTTTTGACACATAGATTCCTTAGTAGGTATATTAATACAGAACCCAGGGTAATAATTAATTTAATTTTATAGCCTCTCCCATTCAGTCAGGCACATCTGCCCCTGTCCCCATGTGTTCCTGTACCCCCCCCCCATGTGTCCTTGTAGCCCCTGTCCACATATGTCCCTCCACCCCCACTCTGACACCCACTCCCCCCCATCCCCATGTGGCTCTGTACCCCTCCCCCTGTCCCTATGTGGCCCTACACCCCCACTCAGCCACCGCCGTCCCCATGTAGCTCTGTGCCCCCATCACCATGTGGCCCTTCACCTCTCTCACCCCGTGACCCTGTGCCTCCACTCCCCTGCCCCAATCTGTCATCCCCCACTAGCCCTTATGAGCCCCTATCTGACATCCCCTAGCACCCCACACTGTCTATTTCCCCCTAGCCCCGTCTCCTGACCTGGCCTGCAGGGCGGGCTCTAGTTTTTTTGCCTCTCCAAGCAGCAACAACAACAAAAAAACCCTCCAAGAGTGCAACTGCCAAAGCGCAAAAAAAAAAAAAACCCTCCTGGAATTGTGCCTCCCCAAGCACGTGCTTGGTTTGCTGGTGCCTAGAGCCGGTCCTGACAGGTGCTGCGAAGAAGGCAGGCTCTTTCTCTTCCCTCACTGGCTGGGAGGTCTTGCTGTGTTCTATTGCAAAAGGCATAACTGCAGAAGTTATTTTCTGCTGGGAGCTGCTGCTGTTCTTGCGCCACAGCGCCCTCTGGGAAAAAGGCAGAACTGAAGCAACATTTCAGCACAAGCTTATTTCTGCTCAGAAACTTAAAAATGTGTGGCTCATTAATTATGCATGTGTAGTAGCACAGAATTCCTCATGGAGTATAATTTTACTGAATTGTATGCAAATTAGGGGACTTGAATAAAATTACCTGAGCACACTTGAACCCAGGTTTCTAGAGATGACATAGTGAACTGTTGTATTGCACAAAACATACCTTTTGTCCCCTCAGTCACTGTGCAGCAGCACTGTAGGGGGGATCCCTTCAAGCACCGATATCTGAACTTAGTGTCTGCATGCCTATCTAGTGCTGCTGCCACAGCTCTCCAACATGGCCAACACCAATGTGTGTCTGTATTGAAGCCTTATTGACCAAAAGCTCTCAGCTCCCCTCCCCAAGGTGCTACTACATCAGTACACGTGGGAGCAGCAGTTTCAGTGTAACCTTTCAACTTCCAGCTCTTTGGCACAGAGACACTTGGCTCCCTAATGTCACAGGCCACCTGTTTGGGAGGGCGGGGCCCTAAGGGTGAGCCAGAGTTGGGTGTAGTGGTCGAGTTCCCCTTGCCTTGTTGGACCAGAGCTCCTCCTCAGGACCCACTGTTTTCCCTTGCTTACCTCCCATATAGCCCTGCTTCCACTCTACTCACTTCAGCCCCAAAAAGCACACCACGAGTGTGGGGGGGGGGTGATAGGTGACACCTAGGAGCGTGTGGTAGGACAGTTGGGGTTTTTTTCATATTGAAGCAGGTTTGTTGGGATTCCCTTAGAGACCTTTTCCACTTGTCCAGTTCTAAGAGAACACTTCATCCAGTTCGCTGGGATCCAAAAACTCAGTTTGACTCTGGATTTCATCACTCAGGTTCCTTTATTTGGCAATGCCATACACCAAAGCTACACTGAGTTGATTAGATTCAAGTGTTAGGGGAAAGATATAGGGTGTACCCCTCATCCAAAGTTACACAGACAACCTCTTCCTTTATATACATTTACACATTACATTGCATTTGCTATACATTAATTCGCTCATTATTGGATTGATTACTTTGCAAGAACCAATCCATGTACAGCATGCTCTGTCCATGTACTGTGTCATGGAAACTGATCTTAAACCTGGAATGTAATCTTGTCCATAGTCCCTACCATCAAGATGTGGCTGCTTATCTTTGCTTGCACAAACATCCCGCACACTGTTTGTCAAGTCCCTATTTACAACTTAACCTTTCGTTCACTTTCCTAATTATGCTCACTAAGAAATGAGGCCAGTTCCTTATGTCAAGCTAGGCCTATAAGGTTCTCTTGGAGTATTTGGGTGGCCTGATCTATGATGCAATTACTTTTCTGGGGGAGTTTCCTTATTTGGTTTATACAGTCTTAAATGTTAAGATGTGGAATCCATCTGGGGTATCATTAAAGAATTACAACCCCTACTCAATGGAGACCCCATTCTGAAAGAAATCTTTCCCAAACCCTCCTCATATGACCTTTTAACAACCCCCAAACCTCATCTAGCTCATCATGAGAAGCAAGCTCCCCACAGACCAGGACCCACCAACGCAAAACAGCACTAGACCATGCCAGAACAGACGCAAAACCTGCAGACATACCTCCGCTGCTACTGTGATCAATTACTTCCCCCCCCCCCCCAACACATCTTTCAAGACCCATGTGTCCTACAAATTCACATCACAATATGTGGTGTAACTCATCCAGTAACTTTTTGTGAGCCCAGTGACAAACATATTTGAGGGCCCCCATGTGGTTGTGTTGGGCCCCTTCCAAGTGTGGGCCCAGCGTGCCAGCACCATTGATGCATAGTAAATGTGGTATTGCCGGGATGGGGATGAAAACATTTATTCAAAAACAAAATAAGATAGTTGAAGCCACACTCCGCCTGTAGAGAACAAAGCTAACATCAATGTACCCAGAATACCATTGAATTTGGTTTGTGTGGGAGGGGGTTGGTTGTTTGTTTAAAAAAAAAAAAAAAAAAAAAAGACAAAACTCTCATGGCCTGCTTGGGGCACGGAACACAATGTTTAATTACAACACTGATGAGCCATATTAAGCCTGGATGTAGCGGTCAGTGGTGTCACACCTGCATCTCCCTAGCACAACCACTTCCTCCTCCACCCAAAGTTGTGTTTTGTAAATACATTTTTTAAAGCTGCATTTTCTACTTTGGTATAATAATGTTTACAAAACATTGGGGCAGAATGTGGGGAGGAAAATTACTGGTGCTCATCTTTTGCAGGGAAAGTATCAGAGGGGTAGCCGTGTTAGTCTGAATCTGTAAAAAGCAACAGAGGGTCCTGTGGCACCTTTGAGACTAACAGAAGTATTGGGAGCATAAGCTTTCGTGGGTAAGAACCTCACTTCTTCAGATGCAAGTAATGGAAATCTCCAGAGGCAGGTATAAATCAGTATGGAGATATCTCCAGAGGCAGGTCAGTATGGAGATATCTCCATACTGATTTATACCTGCCTCTGGAGATTTCCATTACTTGCATCTGAAGAAGTGAGGTTCTTACCCACGAAAGCTTATGCTCCCAATACTTCTGTTAGTCTCAAAGGTGCCACAGGACCCTCTGTTGCTTTTGGCAGGGAAAAACACAGAGAGAAAACACACACTATACCACAAAGGCTGCCACAATCCAGCCTCAAGCTCCTACCCTAATCTTCACACCTGGGCTTTCCCCCTGGTCCCTCCTACTGTCCCCATCCCACACAACTAACCTCCTAACAAAGGCTCTCCTCAATGTCCCTGCTACTGCCCACCTCCTCACACACACTTTCACCCCAGGGCTGTCACCTCTCTCTCTTCTACTACCCCCCCTCCACACACACTGAGTAAACCCCCATCTTCAACACAGACACTCCCCTCCCTCCCTCTGCCAACCACCACCATAACACCCTGCTTCTCCTACACCCCCCACATGGAGTCACCACCAGCTCCCCTATCGCACCCTGACTTGCCCCACAACTGCCCCTTTCCCCCAAAACTGGGCTGCACCCCTTCCCCTCCCCAGAGGGCAGGGGGGCAGTTTCTGGGCATTTCCACTGGCAGGGGGCACGGCAGCCAGCACTGACAAGCCCCACTGTCACCACCCGCCCTGCTCCCAGGGACCACAGATAATCAACCCCCACCGTGAAGTGCAAGATCGAGACAATGCCCAGGAGCCCCTGGGCATCATGTTCATTTGGGGGGCTGCCCCCAGCTCCCTACCACTCCAGGAGAGGGGTGGGGGGAGCCAGGAGCTCAGCGGGATTAATGCAGGGAACCCTCTCCCTGCACCAGACCATTTCCTTGCTTGGGGTTTCTTTTTGGTCCGCTCAGACCACTTCAGTTGGGGTGGTTGGTAGCATGGTGCGGGGCATTCTGGGACTAGTAGTGCAGCTGGCAGCGCAGGTCCCAGCGGAACACAGTGGCTTGCAAACTATAACTCCCAGCACACCCTGCAACACCCCGTCCCTTTTGCACCTGCGCACTGCGCTTCTCAGGCTGCTGAGTGTTTCAGCTGGCACAGGGAAGCTGCTGATTCTTCACATTGCTGGGCTTTGGCCCAGGCTGGATTAACCCTATGTTGGCCCCTTCCAAGTGTGGGCGTGGACTAGGGTGACCAGGCTGCAAGTGTGAAAAATTGGGACAGGGAGTGGGGGGTAATAGGAGCCTATACAAGAAAAAGACCCAAATATCAGGACTGTCCCTATAAAATTGGGACATCTGGTCACCCTAGCGTGGATCCACGGTGCCACCGGAGCCATGGTAAACCCAGTACTGAGTACACTAAATGCCACAAGAACAACTATGTGGGTGAAACGAAACAATCACTACACTGACAGAAAAATAATAAAAGATAAAAACACCATATCACCTGTTGATGAACACTTCACTGAACGATCACTCCATATGTGACCTCTGTCATCATCCTCAGAGGAAACCTGCACAACACCTTCAAAAGATGGGCCTGGAAGCTTAAATTGGTAGCGTTGCTAGACACTAAAAATCACAGACCCAAAAACAGTGGATTTATGGCTTATTACAACAATCTGTAACCTATTAACCCTCTGTCCTGTGATTGCAGAGGTGTTAACTACCCACTTCACCTTGAATGGTTTCTTGCAACATGTGTTAACTCTTTATGCTGAATAATCTATTTCACCTTGTCTTTGGCTGTGACACTGAGTACATTTCCCTGACCTGAAGAAGAGCTCTGTATAAACTCAAAGCTTCTCTCTGTCACCAACAGAAGTTGGTCCAATAAAAGATTCTACCTCACCCATCTTATCTTTGTTACCTTCATAGTTTGCAGACAGATATCAAAGTTGATAACAATTTGTTTTTAAAAGCAGGGTAATTCCTACACTTAATGGGGGGTTGTTTTGTGTTTAGGCTGGGAAAGTACATATCCCAATCATGGAAACCATAAAAAACAGGGAAATAAGCAGTTAAGTCTTTGAACATAAGAACGGCCATACTGGGTCAGACCAAAGGTCCATCTAGCCCAGTATCCTGTCTTCCAATAGTGGCCACTGCCAGGTGGCACAGAGGGAATGAACAGAACAGGTAATCATCAAGTGATCCATTCCCTATCAGCCATTCCCAGCTTCTGGCAAGCAGAGACTAGGGACAACATCCTGTCTAATAGCCACTGATGAACCTATACTGCATGAACGTATCTAGTTGAAAGCTCCATCTATGCTCAACTCCTTAATTCTCCTTTACAACCTTGATTGCTTCTCTTCCATTATTCTTATCTCTAGCACTCTTCCTGAACAACCTGTGAGCAGTCTTAACTATTACTATTCTAATTGCTTAAAAAGGTCATCTGTTTTGATGACTGATATCAGGATGGTGTGGCTTTCATAAATCATATGTACAACAGATCTGTATGTGGCTTTGTATTAGTGTGTGTAAGTGAGGCCTGGAATAAAATTGCAAATGGTAGTTGAGATGTATTTGTATTATATGAATGCATGATCTGTGTTGGCAATCTTAATTAAGTAGTTTCTGTGTAGAAACTTGTATTTGTGATTTGGCATATTAGTTATGCTCAGAGTTGTGGTTGAGGGTGCAAATATGTGGGGAGGATGGTAGATGATGAACAGGGGAATTGAGTATAGATGGATCGTTGAACAACTACAGGTACTTATTTCCTCGCCTTATGTGGTTTACATTTGTAGTTATGCAGTCTAGCAATGGTAACTTTACATTTAATTTTATTTTGTTAGTCTAGGGAGAGTTAATTGTAGTCGGATTGCTATATTACATTAAACAAGTGTACTCTTAACCAAGCCTGTAAGAATCTGTTTAGAAAAGCAACTTTTCAAATGCTTTAACTTTGACTGTTCTAGGGAAAACAGAATGAAGGAAATCATGTCTAATAACAACACAACCAATATATCTCAAGCAAGAAAAGCTGTGGAGCAGTTAAAAATGGAAGCATACATGGACAGGATAAAGGTAAATTGAGTCAATGTTGTTCTGAAATTGCTCTTTACTTTTGCGTAGTAAAATTTCACCTTCAGTACTTCAGAAAATCCTTAACTGAGTACTTTGCATTGTGATATATGAAATAATGTTCAAAGAATAACAACATGAAAAAACAATGGTTTATAATTGATTCCGTCTGACTTTAATCAGGGTACTTCTCAAAGGACTCATGCCCAGCCTACTTTTTTTTTTTTTTTGTGGGTACAGTGTACATCAGTAAATAATAACAGGTGAAATAGAAGTACTTGCATCTCTAACTACCTGGTCTGCACCCACAATCAGGTGGTTTGAGGCACAGGTACTCAGATTTGCTCCTGCAGTTAAATTTAGGTGCATTATCCTAACCCAGCAGGAAGAAAGACAAAATTCAAGGGATGTGGGTTAATTGGGCCATGATTTTATTAACTCATCTGGGAAATATTCATCAATAAATCATATAGTGTAGGTATTCATTCTTTCCTTAATCATTCTCACCTATTTGGAAGGGCTATCATCAGCTCTACCCAACTCGCCCATTGCTTGCACCCCACCACCCTCCCCTCTATGAGGGTGAAAGGAGGTGGGGGGGGGGGGTCGTCTCATTGCTGTACTAGACTTTAGGAATGCCAGCTCCCTTCCCCCAGATTCCCAACTCCAATTTATCAGGGAACTGTACCCTTTATGGAATTAGGACCTGCACTGGATAGCTGATAAGTTGCAAGAACTTGACCTACCCTCATTAAATACCCCACCGGGGTCCTGCCCTGCTGTAAGGAAGGCGAAAAAACATCCTGCCTCAGCCAATCTGCCAGTGAGTGAAAAATTCCTTCTTAGCCCCAAAGAAAAAGGCAACTAGTGCAATGCCCACAGCCGATCATAAAACTCAGACCTACTTTGATCCCATGGGTGGGGAGGGTGAGTGCTCCTGGTCCATGGTGAGAGAGATTATGTCTGGAGCAGTGGTTCTCAAACTTTTGTACTGATGATCCCTTTCACATAGCAAGCCTATGAGTGCAACCCTCCTTATAAATCAAAAACTCTTTTTAATATATTTAACACAATTATAAATGCTGGAGGCAAAGCGGGATTTGGGGTGGAGACTGACAGCTTGTGACCCCCCATTTAATAACCTCACCACCCCTAAGGGGTCCCAACCCCAATTTTGAGAACCCCTGGTCTGCAGAGAACTGTCTATAAATACCTTCCCTCCTACAATACACAAGATAGTTGGCATCCCACCTGAGTCAGCCTCATCCAATTGCCCTTGGCTCAGGTAACTGTCCTCTTTGCACTCATCTTGTAATTAGTGGGGGGAGGGGGAACCTTAAAGGAGCCACAAGCCCTTTTCTTCCTGATGGCAGGACAAAGCCCAACAGCATTTGGGTTGAGGTGAAAGCAGTTTCTGCAGTTGCAGATTGCATCAATAGTAAAGGAGGCTGTCCTTTAGAACATTTTGGCCCTTAGAATTTTCATCACTCTTGTAAATCACTGTTTTGTCATTCTGTGTTACCACTGAACATAGATGAAACACAAAATATACAATCAATTTCACCTTTATTTTGTTCAGCAGAGTTGTCATTGCGCTGGGGAATTAAGTTGAATGATGCAATATTTCATTTTGGCTTCTCCAGATTTGTCTGCATCTGATATTTGAAGACCTCTTTTTGTGGGTTAAATATTACACCTTTAACTGTATTTGTTAAGCATGTGGGGTGAAGAGATTATATTTTTTTAACTGAAAATTGGAGAATTATTACTTTTCATTTCTCCCTATGTCTTCCATTAGGCCAAGATTTTAAAAGGTGACAAGTTGGGCCCCCAGAATCACTAGTCACCTTAGAAGGGCCTGGTTTTTCAAGGGCATGTACTCAGCACTCTGAAAATCAGCTTCCTTTTAAGATGTCATGTTGCACACACAGTCACTAATCACTATGTCTGAAAAACATAACCGTCAGTAAATAAAGGATGAGAGGGAAGAGAGAGGGAGTGCTTTTAAGCAAGTCCACTTCAGTTTAATTAAATTTTCCTCCAACTAACCATTTTACAAATTTCATCATAAATGTTGTGCGTTTCTTATGTTCCTCATGTGTAAGAGTACAATAAATGTTTGCATTGCAAGAAGTTAATTTTAATAGGCTTTAATTTCTTAAATATGCAACCTGCTCTTGAATAGAATATTTTAAAATAATCTATTGGGTAAGTGAGGGTTACTTTTTCTGTTTAGTTATTGCATAGCATGATCTAGAATAAGCTTAGTATTGCTAGCATATAGCTTTCCTATAATCAGTAATATTTATTTACCCTTCACATGGAATGGTGATACCTGGAAAATATTTGTATATACATATTTTCCCTATTTTTTTAAAGACCTAAAGCAAATGCTTAATGTCTAGCTCCCATTCCAGAAAAATTTACAGAGATGTTAAAGATGTTGTTTCTTACTAAGTGATATGTATTATAAAGAAGATTGTTATCAATTATTCTCCATGTACCGTATAGGTTGGACAATAAGTAATTGGCGTAATCTGCAGCAAAGGAGATCTTTGGTTCGGTATTAGGAAAAACTTTCTAACTTCAAGGGTAGTTAAGCTCTGGAATAGGCTTCCAAGAGAGGTTGTAGACTCCCCATCACTGGAGGTTTTAAGAACAGCTTGGACAAACACATGTCAAGAATGGTCTAGGTTTACTTGGTCCTTCCTCAGTGCAGGGTGTCAGACCACTGTGTAGGTGGTGTGACTTAGTGGTCAGAACAGGAATCTGGCTTGGGCAAAATCAGGGAACAAGATAATGGTCGGAGTTGGAAGTCAGAACAGAACCAAAGGGCAGAGCTGGAGTCATGGTCAATAGACAAGCCAGTGGTCGGTGCCAGGAGTTCTGAAGAAGGAAGGGACTAAGGCTGTAGTGGGGGCAGACATCAGTTGGAGCAAGGGCTGGTACAGGAAGCAGGTTTGGTGCAGCTGTGAGTATGGAACACATTGAGCAGCCACTGTGCTGCTGTTGCTGAAAGGCTTAAAGGATGATCTGATCTCTTGGCCCCTCTGTCCAGTCAGGGAGCACAGTCACTTAATGAGGGTTTGTTTGGCCCAGCCAAGCTCATTGGTTGCCACACAACCATGCCCAGAGCCAGCTGAGTTCCTGACACACGGGGATGGACTTGATGACTTCTCAAGGTCCCTACCAGACATTTCTATGAGTTTGTGAAGTACCATAATCACGTGTGTTCTTTAGTAATGAAGACCAATATCCATTAACACATGAAAGGTTGTAAGAGACTTTTAAAACAGTATTTTTAACCCCACACATAGTGGGAGGTTTATCATATGTCAATCTGCCTCTTGTTCGTTCCTTTTTCAAACAACTTGCCCTTGCCACATTGGACGCCATAGTATCTGAGGGATGTACAAAATCTAAATTAAACACACAAGGATCTCTGACTCTTTCTATTTCCAAATTTGAGCGCTTTTCATTTACTGTGGGAAAGCTACAGTAGAACAAAGTGATTGTTGAGGAAATTTGGGTCCATCATCTTAACCACCATATTTGAGAAGGAGTCTCTCCAATCCATGCACTTCTACAGGAAAAGCTTGATTGCACTGATAACGTATATCAAATGTCTCAATATAAATACATATTCATTGGTTAACTCAAGAAAGATCAGAGATGCAGCATAGAACTCAAAGTCCATGAGGAAGAGGATCTAACATGGCTTTTTATGCTCTCCCAATTCTGGACTTCTCTGGAGGCTAAGTGACCCACCATAATTTAGACATCCCTGTGGAGCTAAATGATGACATCCTTCTGAGACTGCCCTATAGGTTGCAATGCTGTCTGGAATCCTAGCTGCAGGACCACCTTTGATGCACCTTTCACATCTCCTTTGCCAGGGCTTGCAAGGGATTCTTAGATGGCTGCCTCACAGCTATCTTCCTCAATTCCTGTGCGGGGGGAATTCTCTTGGCCACATTTGGGGGTCTAAAGAACTGTTTAAGTTGCTCTTGCCCCCTTACCTGACATACAGGGGGTGGAATCGGAGTGAGAATCTCACCCTAGTTTTTATCCACTCTGTCCCCCAAATAGTACAATAAATTTACTGCAGGACTAGATGGAAGAAGTACAGCAGCCAAGCTGTTGTTCAAATACACATTTAAAATAATTGCAAAATCAATACAAGGGAATCACGTTTTGTATTTAAAAAAACTCAATAACACCTACTACCCTAGAATTTATACCATTCTCAAATGTAGTCATTAAGAAGCTGAAAAGTTCTTGTTTAAATTTCTGAAATGCTATATTTAATCTGTAAGTCTTCAAAGCACTCATTTAAAAGTTACAGTATCTTTGGATGTGATAACCTCCCCAGAATTAAAGTGACACTTCAGCACATTACAATAAAAAAAAAGTTAAAAGACAGTTATTTAAGTTATAAAGCCAAGCACTGTTAGATAGTGCCAGTTACAAGATTACCCATGCAACCTTAACTTGGCCTCCTTGTGAATCCATCCTATGCACTAAATGAGGCAGGGTACCTGTGGGAGAAAAAATATGTGATTGTGTATTTAAAAACTGCATCATGTACATATAAATAGTATTTCTTTCTAATTCAATGTCATACAGGCATTTTAGTAATTACTGAGTGAATAAAGGCACTCTTGCGTTTAGATGAATAGAATATCAATTATCACTGGTGCTTTTATTTTATCTAAATCTATTCACCAATCATTGGAAACTGCTTACACAAAGTTCCATTGAAAACTATATAAACACAGCTTTAATTATATTTCATCTCTTTATTACATGATGATGAAATTGTCATGAATACATGTACATTCATATTTGCATTTCATTTAGTGAAAATCTGTTTGTTCTTGTGTATCTGCACTAAGATCCCCGTTTTTCAAAAACTCCGTTTTCAGTTGGCTTTTTTCCCCTGTAAAACATAATTTCATTTACTAGGCATTATCTTAAAACAGCTACTACAGCACCAAACTATAGCCTAGCTATTGATAAGGTCTTGTTCGGGGAAATTAGTGGGGACAACGTAATGTGTTAGAAGTACAAAGTAATGTTCTGTAACTAAATATAAAACAACAAAGGCAGAAGGGAAATGAGGCTTTTTTGTTGTCAGTTTAATTATGGACAGCTGAGGCAGGCCTAAGGCCCAGATAGCTTAAAAGCCCAATCATTTGTTCTCCAGTTGCATTTTGGTACCTGATGTAAGGTCAAACTAAACAGAAATTTGTATCATAGCAATTTATAAGCTGCTGAAAAACCAGTGGCTCCAAGTCTTTCATGGCAACTGTATTAGCTTAATAGCCTAAAGGTGACTTGCAAAGGAGAAAACAGTTGAGTTTGTGCCTTATTTTTATGATCAAAGAAAACTTGAAAAGAGATGTTAAGAGGTTGGGGACATGGGCTCGGCTTAAACGGTTTCTTCTGACTGCTTTTTTTTTTTATTTTTTAACCTTAGAAATAGCAGACATAACAAATCTGGTCTATCCTGGCTCTACTGAAAGACTCATTGGTAGTCTCAAGATGTGAATTTAGAGCTCTTGCAGATCTTTACTGAAGAGGTAGCAGTGCTGAATCTTAAAGATGTCCTTTTTCCCAAGTGTTTCTTAACTATTTAATTTAAATAGACATTAATAAAAAAAATTTTTTTTAAATAGTTTGAATAAAAATTGCTTCACTATCCGATCAGTCTTCCAGAGTAGATAAGACCTGAATTTCTAATGAGAAGAAAAAAAGGAATAAAAATGTTTTTCTTAAAATAAACTTTCTAGACCACCTTCATACATCATAAAGAAACAAAAGGGCTCCATTGCACATCACCTTGTCTGTGGCTGCCTCACATGCTGTAACCAGCAGAGGTTATGTGAGCCTGCTCATCTCAAAGATTTGTGGTCCTAAAAGTTGCATTTGGAGGTGCCCATACTCCATTGCAGCTTAAATTGTTCATAACTGACTAGAAAGCAAGCACCATGGCCCATCAGAGAAACCAGCAGTGCCAGTGCACTGGAGTCCAACAAGGAAGCTCATTAAAGAGAGGGAGAGGCTAGACTTCTACTAGTCATAAAAGCTGGAAGCATCAATACTGGTACGTGTACCAGTGTCTGTGGGAATGCTGTTGTTGATGGCATGTGATAAGCCTGAAGAATGAGTTACAGTAGAAGAATAGTAAACTGAGTTTGGTGTCATCTGACTACAGAAGGTGAGGATCGATCCCACAGCATGGAATCAGGATGCTGATATACATAATGGCTCCTACCTAAGAGACGCCCCAAGAACAGCTACTGGTGCCTATGGAAGATCTGATTCCTGCTAACCAGGAAGGTCATCGAAATTGAGAGAGGTTAAGAGAATGTAGTGCTGCAACTGGCTGCACCATAGTTGTCCCATGAATAGAGGCTCTGAGGTTCTGTTTGAGCTCTTCACCTTCATGAGTAGAAAAATTCAGCAAGAAGGAATGCTGAAACACTTAAGTATCATATAGTATCAGCTATTACTTTGTTTCCTTTTTTTCAAAAGGAAGTAGAAAATATCCCTAACTGCCTCTGAATAATGTTATGAGATAAGCGGCGGGGTTGCTGAGAAATGTGCGTGGATCTGTTGATTTTTGGATGCAAAGGAATAAGTGGAGTGGGTGTCATAGCAATGATAGTAATTAGTCACAATCTATGACAAGGCAGATGACATAGTAATTGCAGCATTTTCCCTTGTCATTTGAAGCTTATAATTATAGTACAGCTAGCTAACAGGATTACATTCTAACTTGGGCTGTTTTAATCACCTCTGTTGTTCTGAAATGTAATGGTAAAATTCCACAGTCCTCCTGAGGCTGCCAGTTGTTTTCAGCATCACAACTATTTGATAACTTTGACAATTAGGTACTCCCTTTATCCTAAGGGGAGTAGAAAAGCATGATATGTAAAATGAGAGATTGGGCAAATACATATTTTAATACGGTAAAAAAGGGGAGGTGTTAAAGAAGCACTCGTGTTGTTAACTTTGTTAGACTTCAGTTTGACCGATGAATTCTGATTATTTTAGCTATTTCTGTGGCAGATGTAAATGAGTTTTTATGAAACAGAAGCCACAGTTTTATTGGGGAAATAGGGAAGGATTGATGCAAATCATTTGTTAGGTTCACTTGATTTTTTTTATATTAATAAAAATAGTCCTGAGCCATG
This sequence comes from Trachemys scripta elegans, assembly GCF_013100865.1. NCBI lineage: Eukaryota > Metazoa > Chordata > Testudines > Emydidae > Trachemys > Trachemys scripta. The sequence continues at coordinate 73,982,679 of NC_048300.1, forward strand.
CAACATTGAACAGAAACTGCCAAGCAGCATTCAGCTTGAATATTTTAAGGTGAGCAACTGTTATTAAAGTTTAAAATCATGTCCTTTATTTAACATTTCCTGTATTTCAAATGTGATAATGACACAGTACATTACATATAGAAATAAGGCATAGCAGGGTATGCATTAGTAGGCTGTTGCAGCACACCTCTTGTGTGCTGACAGAAATATGTCCATAACCTATAAAAGCTCACCCTGATGTGACTTAGTGCTGTTGGAGTATGACCACTAACTTTTTTGCTATTGTTGTAAATAGTCAACTGCTGTAGCTCTATAGTCGCCAGGGAGCTACTCCAACAGCCCTAATGCAGTGTAAACCTGAGGGGGGGGGGGTTCCCCCATAAAAAAAGTTATTGGGCTTGGTATGGGGAAGAAGATGGAGGTTTTAGCTTGTGACAATCATTGAACTGAAATGTTGGCCTGTGCTGCTTCGTTGCTTGTTGTAAGTGGGTACTGTTGCATCATACTATAGTGAGTCTACAACTCACTTGTGATTCTTGTTCTGACGTTAGTAAATCTGAAGTGTTGTTTTAATACGCTGTTGAAAGGTACGCCAACTCTCTGTTTCTGGAAGTGTTCCCTTTTCCTATTCATAAATTGGTTTATAAGTTAGATGTGGGGGCTATATCATGCCTTAGCCTAGGGATGGACTCAGTAATAGGTTTTTTCATCTTGAATTGCTGTGACCGTGCATATCACTGTGCTCTCAGACATCATGCCATATAAAGAACTTGTAACCAATCAACATTCTAACCCATCAGCATTCTAGAAGTTGGAACTTCTGCCATCATTCCCAGTCTTCATATTCAGTCACACTGGTGTTTGTGTGGTAGGGCAGTGGAATTACATTCTTTATTTTTCTCAAAAGGTGATGGTAGAAAACTATTCTTTCCTTTCCCATCCAGTGGAAATCTGTGGGTTTTTTTAATGTTCAGATTTGTTACCTTTCATAAATTGACTGTCTATGATAGGCAGCAGACAGTTAGAGAAAGATCAGTCCCCTGTGTACAGAACTCTCACTGAAGTCAATGTCAGTTCTGTGCATGCTGGGCTTGCAGGATCAGGCCCTAAATGTAATGGAGAATCGGCTTCATGGGTAAAATGTCTTCTTATTCTGCTGTTTAATAATTCAGAATGAACCCACCAAGCATCTTTAGCTAAACTTTATTTCAGCTTGTTGTGGAGGTAGGCTTAAAGACTTATTTACTATGTAATAGCTCTTTACAGTAGTGAAGTTGTTTGAGGCACATGACATAACCTTACAGAGTAATGGATTTGATGTCTGTGGAGGCAGATCTGGCTTTGAGGGTTAAATTTACACAAGTGAATTCAGGACGAGCTCAGTGAGTTGGGGAGAACTCTGCCTTGAGGATTGTGAGGTGAAGTTGAGTCTGATCAGGAGTGAGAATGGAAAAGCGGAGAGATCAGTCAAGTTGTAATCCGGGGCAACACACTCATTTCTCCTTATGCTCCAGAATGCAGTAGCATACATTCCCTCTAGGGCCATGGCCTACCCATTAGCCAGAGTAATTTGCCTACCATTCAATGAAACACAAAGTTGTACTTTGCACAGTTCCTGCAAGGGTCATTAGTAAGGGAGAGCTCATTGTGCCATCTTCTGGCTTGCCTTTCTGGAGTGTGGGCAATGATCTTGTCCTTAATATACACAGCAAGGCTCCTTGTAGAGTCTCTTTACATTCTCCAGTGAATTTAAATGAAAATCCCATCAGAATTTGCTAAAAAGATTTTGCAATTCTCTTTGGTTATTACAATTCAGACCTGTCCGATCCCTGACCAGCGCCAGAAGAAAGTGAAAAATCATCTTTTCTTTTGCCACATCTCACCCAGTAGATATTTGAGGGAGTCTGAAAATAATAGGGAAACAGTCTCCTTCCACCTCTTTTACTTTCTTCCTTTCTCACCCATTTTATTTTCCTGTTTCTTTTTCTAAAGTATTATTCCTTTCTGCAGATCTCTTCCCCTCAAGATTTGCTCAACTGAACTTTTTTCCTGCCCTATGTAATACTGTTTTTCCTAGCTATGTATTGCCCCAGTGATTCGTTGTTCATGTGTAATGCCTCTGCCCAACCTTCTCTCTCTCGGCATGGTTCACTTGCTACAAACTAGTTATCGTGACTTTAACATTTTGATTTCTTCAGCTAAGGAGTGGAGTCTGTAATGGGATTCCAATCATAAATATTTGGTCGGTTTTAAGTTTTCTAGTACAAAATTGTATGGAATAAATTGTTCCTTGATATGAAAATGGATTGGAAAGTTCATATGGAGCATGATTAAAAGCTTATTGAAGTCATTGGAAAGGTTCCCATTGATGTTATGGGCCTGATCCAAAGCCCTCTGGAGGTTTGGGCGCTTGCCAAAGGAAGCTATGCATGAGCAGGCTAGAGTTTTGAGGCTGATTACAAATTCTTTAGAGAACATAGGAAATTTAGGCACAAATTCTCCTCTCGTTTAAACAGGTGCAATCATACTGAACTCAGTCTATAATTGAAGGGAGAATTTGGCACATCATTGTCCTTTATTTGGACACCATTATTTTAATATAGCTTGACTGACGAAAAGAGCACCTATCCGAAGCTCTGGGCACTGTCCCAATACTTAAGATACAATACTCTTTTAAAAAAACAAAAAGAAAAATTTAAATGGCTCAAGTCAAGTAGCAGAAATAGCCAGCCAGGCTGTCAAAGGATACAAAAATACTCCACATACTTTGTGACACAGGATGACTAGGTGCCATAGCCCTTTCACAAAGGCCTGAGGAAAATAAGTGAGACTTACAATGCATCCTGAAGGCTAACAATTAATACTCATATTGGGCTTCATTCTCCAAGGCGCTGGGCATCCTTAGCTCCCATTGAAGTCCTCCAGTAAAGAAACCTGTTGAGACTTAATAGAGTAATGTTGAAGGATTTCAGCTAATGAGGAACATTTTTGCATGAAATGGAAATCAATATATTGTAATTGACCCCAGCACACAAATCAGTATGTGTTTTGTGTAGCACTGAATTGAGCAGAGTGGTACATCTGTATGGAAAAATTATAGAATTTGATAGGTATGAAACCAATAGCGCTTTATAAAAATCTCTCTACATACATTCCAATAGAGTGGCTAAAACACATAGAAAGGTTAATGTTCACAAAATCGTATAACAGGGAGGTAGATATCTGTTAAATTGTGTAGTATAGTTCAAAAACCCCTATAAGAAAGGTTTTCATTTTCTGTTAAATTTCTATCAGACTTTTCCATAAGGACAGAAAAAAATAAAACTTTTACCTGCATATTTTGGAAGATTTAGATTTATCCCATGAATATGAAAGAATAAGTACAAATAAATGTTAAGACAATTTACTCTAAGATTCAGATTATAATTAATGCTATATTTATCACATTAATTGGTGACTTCACAAAGGGTATTAAACTCACTGTTTGCCCCTGAGGAAACAGTTAGGAAGAAACTTCATGAATCAAGACTGTTTCCTATCCCCTATGTTGGAAAACAATGTAAAAGAATGATCTGGCCTTGTAAGAGCAGGTTCAGACCTTTGGTCTAATGCCTTGAAAAGTGGATACGCTGATCATCTGCTGCTTTCATAAGGGGGACTTCTGATATTTTATGCTTAATGGGAATGTTTAAACAACGCTGACTATTTCAGTATCACAAGTTTAATAATGGTTATCACTTTCTTTTCTCCAATAGGTATCCAAGGCTGCAGCTGATTTATTGGCATACTGTGATGCTCATATTGGAGAAGATCCCCTTATTATACCAGTGCCTGCATCTGAAAATCCCTTCAGGGAGAAGAAATTCTTTTGTACTATCCTTTGAGTCAGTTTGTAATTTAAAATGTCCTTTGTGAAAATCCATTACTGATGGTGCATGCTTTTAGCATTAGATTTTCCCTGAGTTATCAACAATTAAACCCACAGTTACAATCTTTTTAGAAGCACAATAAATTTTTATGGTAAATAAGTGGTTTACATGCAGATTTAGGATATCCTCACTTTCCTGCCAATGCATAAGTTTAATAATTTCAGTTATCAATAAAGATTGTTTTGGTTTTTCATGAAAGAACCAAATATAATATTAAATGGTAGATATCTTTGCCAGTCATAGATTTTTCTGAGACCAAAATCAGTCATACATATTCTTGAACCTATTTTTCATTTTCATTTTCTTAGAAAGGTGAGTAATTTATTTTCATTTGCCTTTACAAATTTATATCTAACAAAGGCAGAATGACCTCTCTTGAAGCAGAACGTCCGTTACTGCTGTAATGCTGCTTGGAACGGTCAATCCTGTACAGTAAATGGTATTTATAAATGTGGATGTTTAGTGAACACTGTAGCAAATTTTACTTTAAAACTTGGTGGAATTAAGCAACATTGTGAGTCTGAAATTTCCTTTACTGAAGAAAATAAAGGAGCACACAATCTAGGGCTTGCTTTTTTCCTTTAGCTTAACTCTGCACCAAGAAGGCTTATAGAAATACAAAAAGCCATTTACCTCCCATTCTAAAATTGTAATGATATAAACTTGTAGGAAGCTTTGAGTAAATCCTTGTTCATTCTTTCAGTTTGGCTGTTCTATGGAGCATGTTATGCTGCTGCTTTTGAACAGAAATAAAGTAGGCCCTTAGCTAATACTTGCTGCTGATTGCAACATAGACTTTAAAGCCTCAAACCTGCCCTCGTGTAAGCCCTCAGTGAGGAATGTGTGAAATATAAATACTTTATTTAAAATAGATGCATCTAGAGGATGACGAGGATGATGTACTGAGCATGAGTGGTATATCTTTCACCTTAATTAAATGTTTACATTTACAGTCTGTGCACCACACTGAAATAACCACTGCTGTATTGCTTATTTTTCAATATCTGATCCTATCTATACAATCCCTCCAGAACAAAATGTCAAGGCATTGGGAATGGTAAATGCAGAGGTCTGTCACAGTGCCTTGAAGAATGTGCCAGAAGACTTCTATAGGTTTAGATGTTCTGTGCTGTCTTGACATGCTCGTTCATTGCATACAATGTTCTCAGTGTGTGAAAGTGTAAGGCTTCAGCCAAATCCTGTTCCCATTGAAGTCAATAGAATATCAGGGTTAGAAGAGACTGTAGGAGGTCATCTAGTCCAACCCCCTGCTCAAAGCAGGACCAATCCCCTGACAGATTTTTGTCCCAGATCCTTAAATGGCCCCTTGAAGGATTGAACTCACAACCCTTGATTTAGGAGACCAATGCTCAAACCACTGCGCTATCTGTCCCCCAGTAGAAGTTTTGTCATTGACTTCATTAGGAGCTAGATTTTTTTTTTGCACTGATTTTCACCTGTTTTTGTTGTTGTGGTAATAAACACTGATAAATTCCTGGGAAAAATTAAATAAAATAACAACTGAAAATGAAAGGCCCTATATATCAGATACCTTATTATAAGTGGAACAAAAAATTGTTTTCTGAAAACTTTAAAAAAAAATCATTGTGTTTCTTCTTGCTTAATAAGGTCTTTTAGGGACTCCTTTCTACATAGTAAATGATGTTGTAACTTTGATAAGGCTGTTCTGATCACCATGGTAACATGTTCACTTGTCCTTCCTCAATGTATACAGTTTTAATAGAATAGAGAGTGAGGGGAATGTAGGCCACACAGCTGTATTCTCAAAGGTTTTGTATGAGTTTGCATTTGTGGCTCATTAACACAATCTCATCTAGCATTTTAATATTGCAACAGCTTATTTAGAATTCTTGTTTTCTATTTCAGATTACTTCTAATGTCTGCAAATTAAAGAGCCACATCAAATACACTTGCGCATCAGTGTTTAAAAAAGCTGTGTTTACAAAAATCAAGTCTGTTCATTGGTAAACTTATTTTGAAATGAAAACAACTCATTGTTTTGTGCATGATGGTCTGCACTCTGAAACACTGATGGAATTAGTCTTAAATGTCTGTTCTTGTTTTCTAATAACCCACTAGTATGTTTATAACAACTTTCATCCTCTTGAACAAAGATAAGTCCAAAACTCAGCCAAATCAAGATAATTACTTTTATACCTCCTGAGACTCTTCTGTGCTCACAGTAAAAAGGGGGTAAATATGTAATCCATACTTGGCGTATTGTATGTATATAATATATCTGAGGAGAATATACCATGTGACTCTAATTTTATTTGGAAATGGGATACCCTTCTCCCATTTTTAGACTGTTCATGTTCTGTTTAACGTGTGTGTGTGTGTGTACATACACCATGGGCAAATAGTGCCTAATTAGAAGGACTTGGTAGTACAATGTAGTGGTAACAGTTCTAGATCACTTAAGAATTGCCTTTATTCAAGGGTTAATAACAAAATATATCTTTATGGCTCTCCATAATTAAGGGTGGAACTAACTTTCCATTTATGCATGTTTGGGCCATGTGACACCTCTAACATTTTCAAGAATGGCCTCTTTCAGCCACAGACTTTGCCCATATCCCTACTGGATTTTTTATTATTACTTTACCAGTTACGATGATTCGCATCAGCTGCTTTGAGAGATGGAATTTAGTTTTATGTTTGGAAATTTCTTCCTACACTACTTAAGTTTTTTCACCATCTTAGCTCCAAAAACTGCTTGTCCCAGAAACTTCACAGGAAAACTTATTTGAAAGGTCTCGTACTTCTCCATTCCCCACAAAGGGGCTTCAGTTGCTGAGAGAATATGTTCTCTGTCTATCCTGTGACAGAGATTTACTGGTTCTTCTTTGAGTGATGCCCGATGGTGCTCCACTGTAGGTGCAGCAGCGCCCCCTGCAACTGGGATCAGAGACCTTCATCAGCAGTGCCCATCGGACCACACGCACACCTTCTCGTCTCCTGCCATGAGTGGGATGTGTATATATAGTGTTGTGTGGTCCAACTGCCCCCCGTCCCTTCTCTACCCCCTTTGGTCTGGGATGGAATCTGCAGCAGAGTCCCTTTTTCTTTTGACCTGTTAGTGCCTTACCTGTTGATTTCCAGTGTAGTTTAATAGTTACTTCTTCCTTTCTCATCATCTCACTTAAAAAAAAAAAAAATCGCTTTTCTGTCTTCTTGCCCTCCCCGTTAATTGGTAGCTTAGGTTTTTGTTTTCCCGCTTCCTGCCCTTCCCAACCAGGAAGCTTTTTCCCTCACCCTTATATCCAGATCTCCTGGATTTAAGAGGTGCATTTCCTGCCAAGATGCTTTCCCTGTAACTGAGTCACCCACAGTGCATTCACTGCCTGGGAGAGGAACACATCCCGCAAAAGTGTACTCATTGCTGCAACCTGACTGGGAGGGCCAGCAAAAAATGGGACATTTGGTTACAACTTCTCCTCATGGAGAAATCACTGCATCTAGCATTGGACCCTAGCCCGGACACCTCCCCCATGCAACTCTCATGCTCTGCTCGGTTGTCCACCAACCCTCATTCGCCACATCCCTCTAAAAGAAAATCTTCTCTTTCCTGCGTTGATGGGAAGAAACAGGCTCCCTCATCACCCTCTGAGGCTCCGCCCACCAGAACATCATCCCCTGTGAGGTCAGTTGTCTCGACATCCTTGGCCAGGGGACATAGCTCAAGGGATATCCAAGTACCTCCGGTACTGGAGCTAAGTAAAGGTCTAAAGATCCTGATCAGGCAGGCCTACAGCCGTTGGCACCATGTCTCAGCGCTGGAGATCAAGACACAAGACCTTCAAGAATGGTGCCAATTGCCCTGACCAGACCAACTTCGGGTACTATGGCACCAACAATACCGCCAGTGCTGATGACCATTTTAGCACCAAGCAAACCATCAGCACCGAGCAAGTCTTCAATTCCATCTGCTGGCTGCTCAAGGGAATGCACCTCTTCCTCAGTACACATGCGCTAGTGCCAGTGATGCTCCTCCCCGAGAGTTCAGATATCCTAAGGACCTACTTGTATCTGATATGTCTGAGTCACCACTACTCAGACACGACCTCTCTCCACTTCCGTCCTCTCCTCTGGAGTTACACCATTCTTCTCTTTCTCCTCCAAGGACAGCACTGCCCTTACCCAGCGATGCAGAGGAGGAAGAGAAGGAGGAGTACTCCATCCACACCCCCATACTCTGGACAGGCGCAAAAGGCATCCTCTACATGTCTTCACAATCCACAACTGGACCAGGACCCTGGTATGGACCACCATAGATGCAACCCCATGTGCCACTCCCTCCACATTGGCCATTCTGGAATCCCTGGGCCATGTACAGAGCACAGTTTGGGAAGCATCCTGTAGAACAAAGCCAAAGACCTACACATTTGCCATCTCCATTGGTCTCTCGACCACCAGAGGCTGAGCCTCTCCCGATAGCTGATGAGGAGGAAGAAAAGGAGGAGGAAATTCCACCGTCACTCCACTTAGCCTCATCATGGGAAGAAAAGATCACGCCTCCCTACTGCAGTCAATGACTTCAAACACTTCCAAGCATTGTTTTGTTGGACTGGGGACTCTCTCCAGATTCCTTTGGCAGAAGGAAGTGAAAGATCAACAACATAAACAGGTTGACATCCTGCACACATCCTCATCCAAAATATCCCTCTCTGTCAATGAGGCCATTCTCAATTCCAGCAAGGTGCTCTGGTAGACACCAGCATCCATCCTACTGACCTGCAAATGGCAGACAAAAAATATTATATTGCCACAAAAGACATGGAATTTCTTTTTTCTCACCCCACCTCAAATTCCCTAGTTGTCAATGCTGTACATGAAAAAGGACACCAGTACCAATCTTGATCCACCCCCCGTGACAGACTGGAAGCTATTGGATCTATTTGGACCCTAAGGCTTATTCATCTGCTATGCTCCAATTTTGAATATCCAATTACGAGACTGTCATGGACAAGTACAGTTGTCTCAACTATTCTAAAATGCAGGAACTCTGCCAAGACCTTCCTGACGACAAAAAAAAAAAAGTAACTCCGAGCGCTCAGTTCCGAAGGACACCTCTTGGCCCATACAGTTTTACAAGCCTCTTTGGACTTCATGGATACTGCTGCCCACTCCATTGTGACCGCCATAGTCATGAGACACAGGTATAATTGCTGCACTTCTCCAAACTTTGTAAGGAGGTACAAACCACCATCAAGGACCTACTCTTTGAGGGAACAGAATTATTCATGGAGCATATGGATGAGTCCCTACGCTCCCTTAAGGACTTTTGAGCAACTCTCCAATCTCTGTCTGCATTTACACACCAGCACTGAAGAGACGCCCAAGGAAATACCAACTTCCCCCATGATCCCGACCACCGCAATAAACTCCCTAGCGATGCTACGATACTCAACACTGTCAACAAAAGCCCCCTACCAGGCACATACATACGACTCCTCAAGGGGGCCACCTCTCAAACACCTTCAAAACAACAATTTTGCAGGTGTGGTTGAGGCCCCAAGAACCCTTCCCCTGTTCCAACAACAGCAATCTCCCCATCCCACCAGTTTGGCGACTATCTAGTCCCTTTCTTTACATCAGGGAGGCTAATTACTTCAGACAAATGGGTTCTAGAGATCATTATTTTCTGGTCCAAAAAAAAAAATCTGGTGGGTGAAGACCAATCCTAGACCTTCAAAACTAAACAAGTTTGTCAAACTGCAACGCTTCAAGATGGTTACCCTCGCCACTATTATCTCAGCACTGGGACTGAGGGACTGGTTCTCAGCCCTTAACCTCCACGACACACATTTCCATATCACAGTATACCCTGCCCATAGACAGTTCCTCCAGTTCATCCAGGGGTCCGATCACAATCAATACAAAGTATTGCTCTTTGGACTCTTGGCAGCCTCTCATGTGGCTTTGCGGTAGTTGCTGCCTACCTACGCAGAGAAAGCGTTCTCATCATTCCATGCTTAGACAACTGTCTCCTCAAGGTCCCATCCGAAACTGATGCCCTTCAGACCGTCCAAATGACAATGGACTTTTTCTCTGGTCGTGGCCTTCAGAAATCTACGCTGACACCAGTGCGATACCTGGAGTTTATCAGGGCACAGTAGGATGCCATATGAACCAGAGCCTTCCTCCCAGCTCATAGATTTTCAACTAGAGTCAATCTTGTATCCACAGTGAGAACCTGCGCCCAGATCTCAGCCAGGACTTGTTTCTAGCTACTCAGCTACAGGTCAGTGGCCACGTTCATGGTAAAGTACGCATGGTTACACATACGATGTCTCCAAGAATGGCTACATACAGTCTATATGCCTCACAGACACAGCCTTCACAAACTCCTATCCATGCCTATAAAGGTCAAGGACTCACTACTCTGGTGGATACAGCCCAAGAATGTCTGTGTCAGGGTCCCTTTCCTTCAGTCTGCTCTGTCCATGATTCTAACAACAGACGCCTCCTTAATTGGCTGGGGAGCTCACCTTCACACTCATACAGTGCAGGCCAGATGATCCTTAACTGAATCCATCCTACACATCAACCTCCTAGAGCTATGAGCAGTCTTTCTCCCACTGATCGTACATTGCACAATCAGATTCATGGCACATAATATCTCCTGCATGTTCTAAATCAACAGGGAAGGTGGAGCAAGGTCCCATTCTCTGTGCTCGGAGGCTCTGAAATTATGAAACTGCTGTATCTAACACGGCATCACTGTCTCAATCACATACCTCCCTGGACACCAGAACAGCACTGCGGACTCATTGAGCAGGAGATTCTCCCACAGTCATAAGCCCTTCAACACATCTTCAACTGCTAGGGATTCCCCACCATAGATCTCTTTGCCACCGTGGAGAACTCCTGCTGCTCTCGTTTCGCTCAAGACCGGGCCTAGGACACAGATCTCTGAGAGATGCATTTCTCATCACATGGGATGAGCTGTTACTCTATGCCTTTCCTCCTTTCCCCCTTTTGTTACAAGTACTCCACAAGATCCAGGGGAACCAAGCCCATGTCATCCTTATAGCTCTGCCATGGCTATAAGAGATCTGGTACACCTACCTCATTCGCATGACAGTATGCCCTCAGTCTCACTCTGTCCGACTCCTTTCACAGGATGTGGTCGCATCCTCCATCCCAACCCACAGTTGCTCCACCTGAAAGTATGGCTCCTCCATGGTTCCGGGATTTGGAAATAACGTGTTCAAAAGCAGATAAGTATTCTTGAATAGCAGGCGCAATACAACTAGACGCACTTACCTCAACCAATGGACTAGATCCTAAACCTGGTGCTCCTCCAATCAGGTCAAGGCACTGAGTGCTTCATTACCACTTATCCTGGAGTATATTTTACACCTTAAATGATCAGAGTTATCCACAAGCTCCGTTCGTGTGCATTTGGCAGCCATCATGACCTTTCACTACGATATAGACGGCCATTCCATCTTCACCCATCCACTCATGAAATGATTCCTGAAGGGCCTCCAAAATCTTTACCCTCACATACGGGATCCAACACTCGCTTGGGACCCCAGCCTTATCATACGCTCATACCTTTGTTCAAACCAATGGCAATATGTTCCTATCTTCATTTATCTATGAAAACAGCATTTCTTGTTGCTATCACCTCTGCCCTGCAAGTTGATGAAACTGAAGTACTTATGGTAGGGTTACCATATTTCAGCAAGCAAAAAAGAGGACGGGAGGAGCCCCGCCCTAGCCCCGCCCCGTCCTGCCCTAGCCCCGCCCCTGCCCCATCCACTTCCCGTCCCCCTTAGAACCCCCAACCCTCCCCCCCCTGCTCCTTGTCCCCTGACTGCCCCCTCCTGAGATCCTCCCCCCATCCTAACTGGCCACCTAGGACCCTACCCCCTACCTGTGCCCTGACTGCTCCAACCCTTATCCACACCCCCACCCCCAGACAGACCCCTGGGACTCCCATGCCCCATCCAACCACTCCCCACCCCCTGACAGCCCCGCCCCCAGAACTCCCAACCCCCCCCCACTACTTGTCCCCTGACTGCCCCCTCCTAGGACCCCTGCTCCTAACTGCCCTCCACAACCCCACCCCCTACCTAAGCCTCCCTGTTCCTTATCCCCTAACTGCCCCCTTCTAAGACCCCCCCCAAACTGCCCCCCAGGACCCGACCCGGACTGCCCAAAACCTTATCCACACCTCCCAGAAAGCCCCCCCCAACTCCCGACCCCCCCCGTCTCTTGACTGCCCCCTCCAGAACCTCTCTGCCCCTTCTCCGACCCCCTGGCTCTCTTGTCGTTGGCCTTCGGTTCGCCTAATGTCTCTGTGAGCCGTTTGTCCCGGCAGGCTGGGGAGCAGCAGGGGAGGAGCTCCAGACTGCCGGAGGCGAATGCAGGGAGGGAGGGAGGGAGTGAGCTATGCTGCAGGGGGAGGAGGGGGAAGTGGAGGAGGGACTCTCTCTCGCTGTCGGAGCCACACGTAAGTGGCACCATGCGGCTGCCCTGTTAGCCGCGCGTGCTCTGCAGGGGGGGGGGGGAGTCCGGACATTAACAAATTCCCCCCGGACGCTATTTTTAGTTCAAAAATCCGGACATGTAAGGGGGAATCCGGACGAATGGTAACCCTAACTTATGGCATACCCCCTATACATAATTTTTCTTAAAGACAAGGTTACGCTACGTCCACATCCAGAGTGTTTACCCAAGGTACCATTCTCTTTCCATCTAAATCAACCTATTCCCCTTCCCTGCATCTTTTCAAAGCCACATGCCAACCAACAGGAGGCAACATTACACATCCTGGATGTCAGACGAGCGTTAGCTTTCTACCTGGACGGAATTAAATCTTTCCCAAAATTGCCACGCTTATTCCTCTCAACGGCTGAAAGATCGAAAGGCACAGCCATTTCTAAGCACCACATTTCTAAATTGATCTCACACTGTATACATCTGTACTACCAACTACTACAATTGACAACCTCCTCCTGGAACTAGAGCACATTCCACATATTCGCTCTCCATCTTGATTGCCTTTCTCAACCATGTCCCCATTACTGACATTTACAAAGCAGCCACGTGGGCATCAGTGAACACTTTTAGCCATCACTACGCCATTATTTAGGACGCCAGATCCTCTACTAGTATACACTGTCCTAACATCCACAGTAAATGCCACTCCAAAGCTCCAGCCTTCTAATTAGGGACACTGCTTTATAGTCAATTACAGTGGAGCACCCACAGGAACATCACTTGAAGAAGAAGAGAAGGTTACTCACCCTGTGTAGTAACTGAGGTTCTTTGTGATGTGTGTCCCTGTAGGTGCTCCACTACCCGCTCTCCCCCACTATGCTTCGGAGCTGAAAGATAAAATCTGCAGCAGAGAAGGAACTGTGGGGCAGTCGGACTGCACAGCGTTATATATACAGCATGAGATGGGGAGGTGTACATGTGCGGTCTGACGGGCGCTACTGATTAAGATCACTGTTCCCAGGCACAAGGGTGCTGCCGCAACTACAGTGGAGCACCCATAGGGACATGCATCTCAAAGAACCTCAGTTACTGCACAGGGTGAGTAACCTCTTTATTTCCCCTGAGTAAGTTATTCCCTCTAGACTGTAGCAATGGGTCTTTATTTTCAACACACTGGGCCTGCTCCTACTCCCAATGACCTGAGTGACGAAAGAATTAGGCCTGTTGTCTAGTTTTGATATTTGGCTGTGTGTTATCCATGCTGCTCTTAGCACTGTCATTCTACATTTACTCCTTGCAGAATCAGGCCCTGAAGATGGTGCATACCCCCACTGCTCTCAATGGAAGTTGAGGTTGCTTGGCACTTTGCAGAACACACTCAGCACCTCACCAAATCAGGCCCTAAGAAAGGAAGCTGAATGTCAGTGTTTCTGACTTCTGATTTAAAGATTCATTCTTCTGGAACATATCCCAGGTGCTTCCTGGTCTGAGGAAGTAAGACTCCCCAATGTGAGTTAATAATAAAATATAATCCATCAGTAGTTGGGTGGATGACATTTCTGAGGCTGGCTATTTTGAACCCAGTGTGGCCTGACTTTGTAGTCCCTGGGCTCTGCAGGTTGCTGAATACTCAATGTAAAGTGTCTCAGTTCCAGCACTGAAAACTGTTTTGCTCTGCCACATGACAGAATTCTCTTTCCCCACTCTCGTAGTCAGCTGGCAGCAGTCTGTTCTGTTTCTGTTAATGGGTAAGACTTCTAGATTTGCTGTTGCTACTGTATTAATTATAGACATTCGAGGACAGGGGAGGAAGTTCTGTTTAAACTTAATTATCACAGTTTTAGCCTATAGGCCAAATTTTGCTCTTAATCACACTGTGGATAAACCTAGAATAGTTCAATCGGCTTCAGGAGAGGTACTCTGAGGAGCCTAGAGTTGGTGTAACAAAGCAGAATTTGGCCCTTTGCTATGTCCATTCTTTGGCCATCTGCTTTGTCAGTTTAATGCAATTATATGGCCACCTACCCAGGCCACTTATATAAAAGGAACAAATGTAATGTCTTACCAGAAGCAACGAACACTCTTTCGACAACAGTGATATATGAAGATATATGTTTAAAAAAAACAAAATAGTAATGGTTGATTATATTGCAATAATCCTTTTAACAAAAGATGAGAACAAACTCTGCAATTTGATATGATGTGGTTTATAGTGTTCCCATGCATTCAGATCAACTTTTACATGTGTTTTCAACTCTATACAATTGTATATACTGGTATAGAAAACACCAAGGATATCACAGTCCTTTAGGATTGTCATAGAGTCTGATTGTTACTTTAGCAATACTAATGAGAAATTATATACCTTTATTTCTTAAAAAGATCTTTTATTCAGAAATGTTACTAGCCATAATTCAGTAGACTAGCTTGAGAATTCCACTTGCATTATTGAGAGTAGCAGCAGTGGAACTATTGGAGCAAGTACTATGTAAATATTTTAAGAGCCCCACAACCTGAGGTGTGGCCCAAATTCAGCTTGATGCAAATTTATGCAGTACTATTAAATCAAGGGTGTGCACCCACTGACACCAGAGCTGAATTTAACCCATTTTATTTACCAAATGCAAGGCCTGGTGAAACATAGGAACAGCTTTTCTATCATATAGAAAGACACATAGCAGGCTTTGTCAAGTATAATTTTATCATGTAAATCTATGAATGAAAGAGCAGATTTATACTGAAATCAGCTATTTCCCTTCCCAAATTCCTACCTTTGAAAAAATGTCTTATAGAGTGACTTATTAGTGCCACCTATTGGACAAAGTGATAAAATAATAGATTTTCTAAAGAAAAAGGGATTAAATAGCCAGCTCTAGCTATGAGAAACCTCCTTTATATTCCTATACAGCTCCCCCAAACTGCAACCCAGAGAGAGCACTTTAATGTACATGACCACAGCTATACACCAGGGCTCTGTATAATGTTACCCAAATGCATGCCTGAGGCTCAAAGTTCAGTTCCAAACTTCTAAATTCAAGTCTCATGAATTTAGAAGTTTGGAGGAGGGTATCCAATGTGGGTGTCTGTCTGGTTCCGTACATTAGAGGTGTTCAGACCTAAACTGCCAATAAGTTTAGGGATCTTTGGATGCAGAGTTTTGGTTTTGGATTGTTCTGTAATAATTCCTGTGATGGTTTGGATCACAGAAACCCCCTTGGGAGCTGCCACCTGATGTGCAAAGACTACCTCTGCTCCTGTTTTCCCTGCCAGCTCAGGACTCCAGCACCCTGTCTTGCTGAGCCAGACACTCTCGTCTGCTCCAACACAGACCCAGAGTCTGAATCTCTTGCCCCAAAGCTGCAAGTTTACCTGAAAACAGCTCACAGAAGTTTGCTTGTCTTTAGCACTCAGATGCCCGACTCCAAATGGGGTCTAAACCCAGATAAATCCGTTTTACCCTGTATAAAGGTTATGCAGAGTAAACTCATAAATTGTTCGCCCTCTATAACACTGATAGAGAGATATGCACAGTTGTTTGCTCCCCCAGGTATTAATACATATTCTGAGTAAATTACTAAATAAAAAGTGATTTTATTAAATACAGAAAATAGGATTTAAGTGGTTCCAAGTAGTAACAGACAGAACAAAGTAAGTCACTAAGCAAAATAAAATAAAATGCGCAGATCTATGTCTAATCAAACTAAATACAGATAATCTCACCAGTTCCAGAATGTTTCCTTTTACAGGCTAATCTCCTTTTAGCCTCGGTCCAGCAATCACTCACAACCCCTGTAGATACTGTCCTTTGTTCCAGTTTCCTTCAAGTATCCTGGGGGGGTAGAGAGGCTCCTTCTTTAGCCAGCTGAAGACAAAATGGAGGGGTCTCCCACGGGTTTAAATAGACTCTCTCTTGTGGGTGGAGACCCCCCTCCTCCCTCCTATGCAAAGTCCAGCTCCAAGATGGAGTTCTGGAGTCACCTGGGCAAGTCACCTGTCCCTGCATGACTCAGTCTTTACAGGCCGAAGCCATTGTCCACATGGTATCTTGCATGTCTCCAGGAAGACTTCTTATGTGGATTGGACCATTCCAAGATGCATTGTTCTCCAAGTGTTTCCTGATCAGGTACTTAACCTGGCGCATTTCTTCCTAAAGAAGCTGACCAAATGCCTCCCAAAGCTTACTTAGAAACCAAGCAAGCATACAGCCCATATTCTTAACCTCAAGTAGAAAATGATATATATGTACAAATAGGATGAATAGATATAGTAGACCATAACCTTTACGGAGATATATTACATGGCACAGGCAGCACAAAACATATTCCAGTTATGTCATAAATACATTTATAAGCACCCCCTCCCCATAAAGCCTTATGGGGTACACTGTCACAATTCCCATGCCTGAATCTTACCGGCTTCTATACACCATTCAGATTTCTCTTCCTCACTTCCAGTGCACTTCACAACTCTGCCCTCATTTACATCTCTGACCACCTTTCTTCGTTCAATCTTCACAAGCTACTTTCCTTACTGTTTCTTTTATCCACTCCTGAGGTCTAGGTCAGATTGTGTTGTAAGTTCCACAGAATAAGAACTTAGATACAATAGAACTCAGCCCACCCCTTAAGCTTTGAACAATGTCTCACTTAAAGCATACCAGTCTCTTCTCTCCTTCACTAAACTTTTGAAAACTTCTCTGATTCTCAAACACCATACATACCTCTAGTCTCTGAACTGTACCCTATATTGCCTTTACACACTCTAGACTCCTTAAGACAGAAATCTTGTTCTTTGTATAGCATATTATAAAGGAATATGCTATTAAGTTATTTTAGTGAGAGGAAGGAGGATCCACATGTAAGGGGACTGTTGCCCCCTTACTAACATTCAGTGGGGTGTTTTGGTTGGCTAGCTCCCAGCACTAAAAGGGGAAGGGTCAATGGCAAATCAGGAGCCTGAGACTGACAGTCCCCAGGGGCAATGGGGAGAGGCCAATGCTCCAGATCAGCCTGATTGACAGGGCGGGCAGGCTAATCAGAGAGTCAGGAGGCCAGGGGGGTCCCGTCCTCCGTGTGAACTGGAATGGCCTGAGTCAGACAGAGTGGGGCCGAGCTAAGGAGAGAGCAGGGGCCCGAGCTAAGCTGCTGGAAGCAGAGCTGCAGCCCCAAAGCCAGAGCACGGCCCAGAGAGAGCAGACCTGCCCTGGGAACAGAGCTGTAGCAACCAGAGCCAGAGGGGCCAGACAAGCAGCCAGGAAGCAGGTCAGAGCTGGGAGCAGAGTCACAGAAGCAGCCTGCAGAGCAGAGCTGTGCTGGGGGCAGAGCTGCAGCAACCAGAGCCAGAGAGGCCAGAGAAGCAGCCCAGGGAGCTGGAGGCAGAGCAGCAGCAGCAGCCGTGCTGAGGCAGAGTGGAGCTGGAGCTGGAGCTGAGGCTGGAGCAGTCCAGAGCTGGGGCTGGGGCAGTCCGGAGCCGTGTGCAGTCCGAGTGCGGTGAGCAGCTGGGGAGAGTGAGGGGGACCCTGGGCAGTGGACCCAGCACAGGGAGACGCCTCAGCCAAGAGGCCTTGCAGGCCAGACTTGCAGGGGGATCATAACCCCGACTGGGCAGGGGTGACGCTGGGAAAAAGGGTCCTGCCACCTAGAGCCTGAGAGTGTGTGGCCACCGCCAGAGCAAGTGTCCAATCCACAGCGTCTCTGCAGCACGGCCAGGGCCTGAGAAGGAGGCCTGGGACCTACAAGGAACAGACTGAACTGCCCTGACGTTCCAGAGACACTGGTTGTAATGTTCCCTGCCACAGAGCAGGGTGATGTGTTTTCCTCTAACCTTTCCCATTTTTCCTTATTCTTTTTTAAAATTAATTGTTAATTAAACAACTTGTATTTGCTTTAAATTGTATGAAATGATCAGTGGGTCAGGGAGGTGCCCAGTGCAGAGAGAGTACCCCGGAGTGGGGACACCCTAGCCCCTGTCCTGGGTGACCACCGCAGGGTTGGGGGTCGAGCCCCCCAGGAATCCTGGGCCCAGCCTTGTCGGGGTTTATGAGGACTCTGCCAGACAGGAGAGTGGAAGGGAAGTCCTCAAGGGCAGGGAGGCCTCTGGGTAAAGGAAGTGGGAGCGAGGACTCGGATCCTTTCGCTAGCCCTCTTCACCGGGGTAGTGCAGAAGCCAGGAAAGTTCCCCACAATAGCGGGACCATTCCCCCGTTTACACACATTTCCTCTTAACTTTATAATTATAGCAAAGATCTATAGACGGACTGTTAGCCTTTCCAATCGCCTTGACTTTAAAAAGGTTTAATGTAACAACTTTTTAATCATAAATGGCTTAAGTCACTTTTTGTTAACATTCCTGGGCTATTTCTTGACTAAGCGATTCTTTGCATGGCAGATCAGCTGCTTCCTTACTTATCATGCTTCTATCGGCAGGAATCCCAGAGTCTTGATTTGAGAGAGAGAGGGAATTTTTTTTTCATACTCTGAAGATCAAACAAGACTTCAGAAGTTAAACATAGTAGGTCTCTTTTCAAAGGAAACTTAACAAAAAGTTAAATAAGGAATGTGATGGATATAAAATTGAGTTTCTTTTATAACCTTCCAATGCTGACATTTACCAGATTGGCAGCTGTTACAGGTTTTGCCATTCACAAAGAGCAAAGTGTATGTTTTTCAGTCTTATTTTTATTTCAGACTAAGGGAAATAAGGAGAACAAATAGTGTCCATGCACGTACAGTGACATAAAACAGAATAACATCTTACAGCTACCCGCCAAACAAACACTTAAACAGAGGGAATGTATATATGATACACGCAAAACTATGTTAAAGGAACATTAAGGTTGCAAAGTCAAGCACTCAGAAGTTAGGAAATGCCAGAAGTAAGTTTGCTTGTGCAACCTTAATTCAGCTCCTTTGGGCTTATGCATTATGATTGTCTTTACCTACATGATTTTCCACAGAACTTCTGCATTATTCAGTGCACAGGTGGATGGTGCTCCATTAATGAGCAGCTATTCAGTATTGTTTTATCATCATAGTTCAATGTGTAGCACCAGGCCTTACTAACTGTACACCAGTGGTGGGCAACCTGTGGGCTGCACATGGCCCGTCAGGGTAATCCGCTGGCAGGCCGTGAGACAGTGTTTACATTGATTGTCTGCAGCAGGGCTGCCCGCAGCTCCCAGTGGCCATGGTTTGCCGTTCACGGCCAATGGGAGCTGTGGGAAGCAGTGTGGGCCACAGGGACATGCTGGCTGCCACTTCCTGCAGCTCCCATTGGCCGGGGACAGTGAACCTCAGCCAGGGATGGTGAACCGCGGACACTGGGAGCTGTGGGCGGCTGTGCCTTTGGACGGTCAATGTAAACACTGTCTCTCTCGCCTGCCAGCAGATTACCCTGATGACCCGCAGGCCGCAGGTTGACCACCACTGCTGTACACTATTCAAATCTGAGTTGAATACAGAATTATTAATTTCCTCATGGGATTTTCTGTAGTGCTTATCACTGAATGCTTTGCAAATATGAATTAATTTACCTTCAGGATACCCCTGTGAGGGTGAAAGAGTAGTATTTGCCCAATTTTACAGATGAGGAGCTGAAGCACAAAGAGATTAAGGTAAAAAGTATTCACCTATTTGGGTGCCCAATTTGAGTTGACTAGGACTTGATTTTTTTTAGAGTACTTGGTATTATATAAGATTCAGAGTACAGCTCCCATTGACTTAGTTGAAGCTCAGCACTTCTGCAAATGAGACCCCTGATTCCCAAGTTGGGCATCCAGAAAATGAAGAACATACAATTAATGTCCACCTGTGACAATGCTGGTTTAAGTGACTTGCCCAACATCACACAGGAAGTCTGTGGCCAGAGTCAGTGATAGAATCCAAGTCTACAGGGCAGTATTCAGCTGGCTTAACCATGAGATCATCCTTCCTCTTCCTACAATCTCTTGCCTCATTTGCTACATACCTTGCACTTCTGCAACAAATGAAGCAGGGTCCTACAGACAACTGGCTCTTTCGTTACACAAAATGGTAATTCTATCATGTAGCATCATACTGAAACTCAGAAGGGTCATCAGCGGGGTTGGAACAGCTAGATCAACTGCACAGACCTTTGCCACTTGAGCTAATAGAGTAACGAAGAGCCATAGTAGGTGGAGGTCTATGTGGACCAGCATTAGAGGGGAATGAGATACACTTTCCCAGAAGGTTTGCAGAGGAATAGTGACTCAGGAATCTTGGGTTCCATTCCAGGCTCTGGAGGGAAGTGTTCTCTAGAGGTCATAGGCCCTTCTGCCTGTTCCCCTGCACTCCCTAAGCTTGACCCCTTCTGCCCCATTTCTTCCAATCTGTGCCTGTCCCAGTCCTGGCTCTTCCTCACCAATTAACATCCATTCCCATTCTCCTTGTCTACCCAGTCCCAGTCTCCACTCCTGAGGCTTTTCATTACAGTTCTCTCCACAGCTCGTTGTCAGATCTCTTTTCTCTCCTCGCACCCATCCACTGGTTCTCAGTCCCAGTCTCCTTGGCCAGCCAGTGCCAGTCTACCTGCCCTCTAGATCCATGTCCAATCTCAGTGTTCCCCTTCCCACCTGCCAACTTGCTCCCAGTATCCTCCATTTCCCATCTTCCCCAGAAAATCCCAGTCTCTTCTCCTACTGGCGGCTAGTCCTCCCAGCAACTCAAAGTTTCTTTCTCTCCTGCCACCTCACCCCTCCAGATCCCAGTCTGACCAGACTCCTTTTCCTAATCTACTTACCCTCTCCCCTGGTCCAATTTTTGTCCCCTCTACATTCAAAACAGGCGGTTTCCCCCTCCATGCTGCCTGGGTGCCAACAGACTGGGATCACTGAGAACACCGGAGAGACAGGCTCCCTGCTCTCAGTTCCAGACCCCAGCCCCACAGTGGTCCAGAGCAGGTGACAGCAGCAGTTACAGGGAAAGTCCTTCTGTGCCCCAATAACTCTAGGCTGGAGCAGGGTCATTTGCTCTGTAGCGACAGGATTTGTAGATGTGATCACATAGAAGCTGTGAGGGGCTTGAGAATGCTCAGTGAGAACTGAATCTATGGAGATTTTAGCTGCTAAACTCTAGTGAATTTCTTTTGAGTGTGTCAATCTGATATTTTTCAAATGCTGATAACCTGGTCAAATTTGTGCAGATTTCCATAGGAACAGCAAAAGGCATGTCTATTACACAAAAGCCATCCCCTGCCCAATTTCAAGTTTCTGCTCCAAAGCATGGGGGCACTCAAAGAAAAAATTGGCAGAATTTTTTAACATTGTTCTTAGAATCAGATTAAACATTTTGGCTGAAACTTTGCAAAAAAATTCAGTCTAGAGACAGCCACAGCTCTCACAAAAAATTTCAGCCCTAACAGTTGTAGTTTGGCCAAGCTATAAGCAACTGAAAACTGGATTTTAAATGTGACTGTTGGACAATTTTAATAGTTAGTGATACTGTCCCACCTCTACTGCCTGGTTTGGGTAATTCTTGTAGATTCAGGCTGATGACTATTTTGCTCTCAACCACTGTAAATAGACAGAAAGATCCAGTTCACATGCAACCAAAACACTGCAGTATTTAAACAGCAGTGTGACAGGGTTAAATCAGCATGGCTTCAGTAAAGGAAAAACTGCCTTTCTGAGCAGGTAGTTATTTGAAACTCTTAGTAAAGGAGTATATTGAATGAAACAGGTAGACGTACATATCTGGATTTTTTAAAACCTTTTCATAGGTCTCCCATAAGAGATTATTTAGAAAAGTAGCCATGGGCAAAGTCTTGTAGGCATCCTGCCTCCGTTTACAGTGTAAAGGAGTACAGGCTCCTTGCTGCCCTGTGTGCATAGCTTGTGTAGGTCAAAACTTTCCAATTGTGTCTAACCCTCTGGCTGTTCAGGGAGGTCTATTGAGACCAGACTGGTCACATACTGCTAACATTTCTCCTTGTTTCCCGCTCCAGCTATTTATTTGCAGTGATTTCCGTTTAAAAAGGATGGTCCATGCTTCAAGGATTTCAACTTTTGCAGAAGTCTCGTAGGTCTGTCCTCTGCCCGCAGGGTTGTCAGCAATATATTGATAACATTAATAGCCCAGCTGAGGAGTCTAGGAACTCACCTATACCTGTTCTTAGATAACCCTTCCTTTGATGATGTTGCCAAGCAGGGGATACAGGAGCCAATTCCAAATTTTCTGAAGATCCTTGGGAATACGGGAAAGGAATTGATGGTTCCTTGCTTTCATCAATACTTGTTTTGATGAATAGTTGTTCCCGTTTTGCTTATGAGCTCTAGAAAAAATTAAGTATATCCTTCCCCACCATTCCACAATGCAACCTGTTATATTAATGGGAGATGGAAACACCTTTGTAACACTTATGAACTCTATAGCATTTACCCTTTCCTAAGAGTTACTGTCCACATAACTTTAGACATCATTGAAGTGTTTTGCAAGCAGTGTTACTGATGGCACAGTGGATTGTGTGATATAGTGCATCAGCTGGTTGGTCAATGTGCTATGTGAAAAATGCCTATCCTGACTATATAACCCTTATCTCACCCACTAAGGTCATTGCTAGACCTTTCATTGATTTCGGATGAAGCAAGAACTGGCCAAGCATAAAAAACACAACTTTTAGTGGGTAAACACTGCAGATATACATGTACCTTTACCCTAATTCCTGTTTATTTCAACTGCCCCTGCTGTTCTATTAAAAGAAAACACCAACATCCCAGTCAGGGCAAAAGTAATGCAAGCAAGTAGAGTCAATGTTACATAGTGGCTCACTGATGTATGTACCTATCCCTCTGGTATTTAACAGTGCATGTTTGTTAGACATCAGTAATGACTACTGCATGTGAGACCGTAAATACTTATCCTAAGACATGATGTCCCAAGTTCAGCCAGCAACCTGGGGCCTAAAATTCCTAGCTCCCAGGTACAAAAGCAACTGTTTCAGAGCAGTGCCACCTGATGCTCATTGCTCATATAGAAAACAGCCCTTGCCCATCAAATTATTCAGTGTATGTCACAAAAATACCCTGAGCCTCTATGACAGAAGGAGGGAGTGGAAACTTGAGTGTTCAGAAAGTGTATAAGGAAAAATGACATATTTCAAATCATTCATTATTAACCAGCAACTGGGGTTTGAGCAAAGCCTTCTGGGCCCATTTTCATTCCAGTTGGATTTGTTCACATCAAACACAATAGATGAATGATTGCTCTGAAGAATGCCACTGTAGCGGCCCACTAGGATTGCCCCAGGGTTGGTGGATTAAAGGCAGTGTGCTTTGCAACACATGCAGAGGCAAAAGTAAACAAAACTGGCCAAGGACCCTAAAATCACAACTTAATGAAGCTGCATGAAAAAAATCACAAACTCTTAAAAGAGATTTTCATACTGGGGCAATCTTGAATACTGAGAACACTGGTACAAGAAGCAACATAGTTAGACAGGAAATTTATGTCATAAGCTTTGTGTTAGTATTACATCCTTCACACTGACTGCTGAGTTTCTCCTCCTTGATGTTTGCAATGCAATCATAATCAATCTTGTCTTAATGACATCGTAGTGGATTGCCAGGGGAAAGATGGCAATGTTACAAATTAAACAATATAAATTCATTGCCAGATGAAAGGAACGGAGAAGATGAGTGGCGAGGAAAAAACCTGCATTGTTTAAACACAAATACCCTTGATCATTAGCAAAAGGGACAAGGAAAACTATGAAAAACAGGTGAACTGAAAAACTAATCATAACAGATTGACCCCATTGACTGAAGAAGAAATCAGGCACATGAAGCAAGTTAAATCAGCTGAGAGAGAGACTCACTCATTGAATTTTCCCCTGGTCTCCTATGAGAAAAACCTCATGTACGAAAAATGGAATGAAGAAATGTCACCAGACAAAGTGTTTTTGTAAGTGCGGAAGATGATATTTCAGTATCAAGCCATAGTTTCCTTTTGTTTACAGCAGTATAACTGAGATAATTTGCATTAGACGAATTAGTCAGCTGAATTAAGAGTGTACAGCAGGGGTAGGCAACCTATCAGAAGTGGTGTGCCGAGTCTTCATTTATTCTCTTTAATTTAAGGTTTCGCGTGCCGGTAATACATGTTAACGTTTTTTAGACGGTCTCTATAAGTCTATATTATATAACTAAACTATTGTTGTATGTAAAGTAAACAAGGTTTTCAAAATGTTTAAGAAGCTTCATTTAAAATTAAATTAAAATTCTGATCTTACGCCGCCAGCCTGCTCAGCCCGCTTCCAGCCTGGGGTTCTGTTCACCTAGGCCTGCAGTGGGCTGAGCAGGGCGACTC